>NC_083578.1:67314599-67497099 GCF_027579695.1 Neoarius graeffei
TGTGCATAGTTAGGGAGAACTCAGGTACCCTGCTTATCACCACCAAGGCCACAGAAAGGCAGTTACAGCACTGGAAAAACAACTTTTCTCAGTACACTAGGCCACTTGAGCTCAACACACAGAAACACAGAGAATAGGAATGTTCATTCACTAAATTTCCTTCACAGATACATCACTTAATTGTTTTTTTTCTTCTGTTATTTAGTAAGCATAACAGAAAGAGAGACAGATGAATGATTTGGAGCAAATTCTGGTAATTACAAATTCTACTGACACTCATACTGTAGATATACAGTAGGAAACCTTCATAGATGATGCATTAGCCACTGTTGCTAACTATGTTCATATATTAATACCCCACCATATTAGCACTCACTCATAAGCCAGTGCATGTCGTTGGGTAGATGCTGCTTCCCAAAGCTCAGTTTTAACTTCCTTTTCTGCTTTGCATTTTATTCACATTGTAGATGATGTAAATGTAAATATATCTGTATTGCTACTAGTTTAATTCAATTACTGGAAACTTGGCCAAAGCAGTAAAATGTAGGCTAATATATAGAAATAAATATTTGATTAGAAATGACCATAAACAAACACCCACCAGTCTTGAGCAAGTGATTTACTGCTATTGACACTTTTTAATCAATAACACATAAAATAATGACAGAATGTTCACATAATATGCACTAAAACGAATATACATTAGGCTAAGGTAGAGTTTATATCACTCTACCTGATGAATAAAGTAGTCTTCAATCACAATGGTATTTAAATTAAGCTTCACATGACCTACCAAATATTCTTAATGTCACCTAAGAATCCACCTTAATTCCTTCATAAAGGTCTTCTTAAAATAACGCACATATTATCTATATTGTTCTTGTGTTATTCTTTTTTTTTTCTTGCTTTGAGAATTTTTACGTCCAAATGCTGCAAAGCATGCTGGCATTTTCACAATAATCTTTGTGCACATTCTGAATTGAATTCCATTCAATCAGGAAAGTCGCCCCCATGAAGAGGATGATGCTGTTGATGTGTGAAGCTTAGCCCAAGACAACATCTAGGTTTCCTATGTCTATCACAGTGGTCACAATGGTCATGAAGCAGTCAGTACAAATAAATTTGAGAATATAACTAGTTGAAGAAAGCAAACTTGCAATGATAATACAGATGTCTGCAACAGTCACTGACTTGGACACAAGGCACAATTTTATGACTTGACTTGGACTTCATCACTGATTGGAGATTGGAGAGGATACATGTCATTTTGTCCAATGACCATTTCATCCAATGCCATTTCATCCAATAGTTAAGACATTTCGTCCAAAGCCTTTTTCATACACACTATCAATTATTTTATATTTCAGGTATTTGTTTGTTCGAAAAAGGAGGAATTCTCAATGGAATTTGACTGAAGCAAAACATATTTTTGCAGCGTGTAGTTTAACCATCCACCACTTGCCAAACACGAGTTGTGAAATCTAATGACGAGTAAAGATCGCCTCAGACTTGCCTTTCTCAGGAAGTGTGTTCAAAACAGTGGGTTCCTACCTAGTATTCATGTAAAATCCAAGAAATATTCAACAAAAACGCCTTCCATGTGCATGTTGGGAGCCGCCATTGCAAAATGAAAATGAAACCGGAAATGATGGGAATCAGCGAGTGTCAACTTCGGGCGCGTTCGGCTGGGCCGTTTGTGGGGAGAGATCGTTTTTACTAGACCAAATTAGATAGAAAATCTATACTCGCACTTGCCAGATAGCCTTTTTTTGGGGCCCCAAATATTATGTGGGTATCAGTCCTGCATGCTTTGGCGCATGCACCTGAAGGACTCTCGGGAGTGCTCTGGACTGCGTGCATGCCGAGTGGACTCTTACACGTGCGGTGTTAAAAAGTTTATATTTTGATTATTTCCATTTATTATGGGGAGACACAGTCATAAACCTGCTTAATGCACTCCCTTAAATGAATTATGGTTTGTTTATATCTCGATCTTGTTGCACATATTGTCACCACATATAAAATAATTGACAGTGCATATGAAAAAGGCTTTAGATGAAATGTCTCAACTATTGGACGAAATGGCATTGGACGAAATGGTCACTAAGTGTCCTGATCCCATGAGATATTTTATTTTGATTTGAAAATATGGCGGGTGGCACGGTGGTGTAGTGGTTAGCATTGTCGCCTCACAGCAAGAAGGTCCAGGTTCGAGCCCCGTGGCTGACGAGGGCCTTTCTGTGTGGAGTTTGCATGTTCTCCCAGTGTCCACGTGGGTTTCCTCCGGGTGCTCCGGTTTCCCCCACAGTCCAAAGACATGCAGGTTAGGTTAACTGGTGACTCTAAATTGAACGTAGGTGTGAGTGTGAATGGTTGTCTGTGTCTATGTGTCAGCCCTGTGATGACCTGGCGACTTGTCCAGGGTGTACCCCGCCTTTCGCCCGTAGTCAGCTGGGATAGGCTCCAGCTTGCCTGCGACCCTGTAGAACAGGATAAAGCGGCTAGAGATAACGAGATGAAATATGGCACTAGGCAGGACATATAATTTTTTTTCAATCTTTATATCCATATATATGTCACAATATATCCATTCCTGTACGCCATGAACAGGAATCTAAAAGTAGAATGTGAAAAAAGTTCAACTGGGCAGTCCAGACAATCAGGTGACATTTTCATCTGTTCAGTTTCAGTCAACCTTTGCCCACTGTAGACTCTGATTCCTGTTCTTGGTTGAGAGTGATGGGATCTGATATGATCTTCTGCTTGTTGTAGCCCATCCACCCAATTTGGATTGCTGTTCTACACAATACAGGTGCAATGAGTGGTTATTTGAGTTACTTTAGGCTTACTGTCAGCTTGAAGCAGTCAGTCATTCTCCTCTGAGCTCTCTCATCATCAAGGAATTGTAGAGTACTAGTAGATGTGACACTCACTCTAGAGACAGTTGTACATGAAAATCCAGGTACAGTATGTCTGCAGTTTCTGAAATACTCAAACCAGTCCATCTGGAAACAACAATTATGCTACAATCAAAGTTACTAAAATTTTTTCTTTGCCTCTTCTGATAGTTTATGTAAACTTTAACTTAACCTCTTGACCTATACATATCTGCATAATTTTCTGCATATTTTTTTCCGTTTCTGGTTGAGAGTACGCTGTGCACATTTTGGCTGCCACTTCCCACTGGAGCTTTTTATTTTTCTTCCCCCCCCTTTGTTTTTCTTTTTGTGATTGTATGGTTTGATGTTTGTTCTTTGTTTGCATGTTTTGTCCACCAGTTGTGGCATAGCTCCAGACCTAGTTTTGGACGTCGGTTCCCTTCAGGCTTTGGTCCATCATGAGTGATGTCTGTGCTCCTCCCTATGGACTGCAGTAAGCTCGTTTTTCTTTTTAACATCAGGGTTGTCCAGAGCTCTGTGCAGCGGTGCTTCTGTGCTTGGTGCGGTGTTCCGAGCGATGTTGCCTGGTGGCGTTGCGGCGGCTGTGAAGGTGGTTTGGTACATACCAGTGGTCCGTGTGGCGGTGCTTCTGTGCTCAGTTTGTGGATCCATGGTGCGGTGTTCTTAGTGATGTTGCCTGGTGGCATCGCGGCGGCTGTGCAGGCGGTGTGGGACATACCTTCGAGCGCATTTTTGGTGGGATTGTGAGCAGCCATGCCACTGGAATTACATCCTTACCCTCTTTTGGTGGACTTTTTTTGTAATTGTAATACAACCTTGAGTATGAGAAAGGCACTATATAATTTGAGCTTATTAGTTTATTTTTATTCTACGTTACTGCCATAGTTAGCTGATTCGATAATGTCATGAATGAACAGGTATATGTCTTAATTTTTTTCTGAGTAAATGTGTGTTATGGTTTGTCTAACTGTCACATCTTTATTTGGTTCACACTTTATCTCTAGTTTTTGAAATTAGATCTTAGACCTGTCCTGGTTTTGTCATAGCTGCACTCTGTGTCAATTTATACTTTGTATGCACGTTATTAGGAACATGATATGAATACTGGGTAGGGCCTTCCTTTGTTTTCAAAACAACCTCAGTTCTTCATGACAAGGATTTTGGATACATTCCTTCAAGATATTGGTCTATGTGGACATACATCACAATTCCTGCACACACTTCAAGTGCATTTCTGCTGTGAATCTCCCATTCTACCACATCCCAAAGGTGTTCTATTGGATTCAGATCCAGTGAATGGGAAGGCCACTGAAGAAAACTGAACTCATTGTCATGTAAAGTACAAGAAAATGTTCTCTTTTATTTTAATAGTGAATGGAGATGAGGGGAAGTTGGAGTGAATGTGTATTTTGGTGCTGGTGCCCGTGGAATGGTACAGTCATGGAGGCTGGAGTGGACCAAAGGGCTGCTGCTCTCTAGAGTTGTTAAGGATGGACATAGCTTCTTCTGGTGTGAGGGAGCAAGTTGTCAGTACTGAAGTCTGCTGGCAAAGAAGGACAGTGTCAGGTTCAGCATAATGACTGTGGTTACTAGCCTGAAAGCAGATGCGACACCCTTTTATACTCTCCAAGTGCCATGAGGAGGGTGAATTGGAGCACCTATTAGTGGGCTCCAGCTGCACCGAGTTGTGCCGCCCCACCCCTCTGCCAGTGGTCGAAATCAGTGGTGCTGAAATGGCGCTATCATTTCAGCACCATGGCTGCAGAGTGGCGGGGGTGCTATCATTTCAGCACCACTGTGGCAGTTTGGCAAGGAGCGGTTGTAGGCTGCAGGCCCACTGTCATCACACATGGATTGTCCTGGTTTCATCTATGCCACCTGTCTGATGTACCCAGTCTCACCTACATTAAACAAACCTGACTCGCACCTACACCTATCCTCATCAGTTTCAACAGATCTCTTGATGTTGTTATGGGTGACGAGATGTGGTGAGTTAGGATCCAAAAGCAGAAACACAAACCAGAAAATCCAATGAATAAAAAAAAAGATTTAATTGAAGTCCAAGAGAGTAAACGAAAAAAAAAAATAGCAAACATAGTCCAGACAAAAACGAGGTAGTAAAAAGACAAAATGCTAGTATGAAAAAACATGAAAAATAGTCCTGACAAAAAACCATAAACAAAAAATGTAGCACAAAAAAACATGAAAAAATGGCAAGACAAGAGTGCAAAAACTGTGGCAAAGAATAGGCAAAAACAGAGAGCAAAAATCCAGGAAGCACTAATGGCACAGAGACAACGTGAGAAACCAACAAGATGTTCAGACAAGGTCCCTTTCTGAGAATGGCCTATTTATGCACAGTAGAGCAAACCAGGAAGTGGATGCCGGCAAGATGGAAGTCCCGTCCCGGATCCAGATTGCGCTGAACTGGGAGATAACGATTCTCCGGAGTGGAAGTCCAGGGCAGATCATGACACTTGAATCTATGTCAGTTTTACAATGTACACAAAATCAGTATGAAATATTTTCATTGATGCCAAAACCATGCATAGGCTATTTGCTTTTGGGTTTAAACATGTTAAAACTGAAAATGGACACCATTGGTGCTGTGTTGTTGTTGCATACTATGGTGAACTGTGTTAGCTGAACCAAATTTGTCATAAGAGAGTATTTTTTTGCTTTGCCATTGAGTCTTATCCCAAGTTTTATGCCACAAGACAGTGGCCTTAAAAAAGTCCAACAGATGAAACCTAGACTATAGTGATTAGGATGGAGCGTAGGCCCTGATATGTGACTCAGTGTAGGTAGGTGGAATTCCAGCCAGACTGTGCTGTTAAAAAGTTAGTGTTGTGCAGTAGAATACTGTAGTGAATAACCAAAAATTCTTCCTTCTACAAAACAGTCCCATCTCTGAATGGATAATTTACACAGATTAGGAGTTGAGTAGTCTGGAGTTAATAATGCAATCTCACAAACTGGTATCTGGAACTTTAATGTAACTACAGCCTTTCACACTATCTGGGCAAGTGCAGAGTTTACCAAAAAGAGAGGTGTGTTTCAGTTACACATGATTCTGATCTTGAAATTAAGTCTCAGTGTCAGAAAATGTGCCAAAATGTCAATATTTTATTTATTTATTTATTTATTTGGCTGGGTTCTTGCCCTAACTGATAATCCCATCATCAATTTTTCTTTGGCTAATCAGACACAAGGTACGGTACACCACCACACTTGCCGGAGCAGTTGGGGGTTAGGTGCCTTACTCAAGGGCACTTGAGGGAATCCTACTGGTTTTGGGAATAAGACCAGAGACCTTCTGGTTCCAAAGCTGCTTCCATAACCATTTGGCCATGGCTTTCCCTATCCATCCATCCATCCATCCATCCATCCATCATCTGTAACCACTTATCCTGTGCAGGGTCGTGGGCAAGCTGGAGCCTATCCCAGCTGATTATGGGCAAGAGGCAGGATACACCCTGGACAAGTCACCAGATCATCGGCTGACACAGAGATAAATAACAATTCACACTCACATTCACACCTATGGTCAACTTAGAGCCACCAGTTAACCTAACCTGTATGTCTTTGGACTGTGGGGGAAACCAGAGCATCCGGAGGAAACCCACACAGACATGGGGAGAACATGCAAACTCCACACAGAAAGGCCCTCATCAGCCACTGGGCTCAAACCTAGAACCTTCTTGCTGTCAGGTGACAGTGCTAACCACTACACCACTGTGCCGCCCCCTTCATCAATATGCAATAAACATGGTAGATATTTTAAAATGAGTGGAGTTCAGGGCAGTGCTGCCTTAGCAGTTAAGGCTCTAGGTTACTGATTGGAAGGGTGGGGATTCGAGCACCAGTATCGCCAAACTGACACTGTTGGGCCCTTGAACAAGGCCCTTAACTCTTTCTGCTCCATATATGCTGTCTCATGGCTGATCCTGACCCCAGCTTCTTAACAGAGCTGGGATATGTGAAGAAAATAATTTTACCATAATGTGTATGTCACAAATGAAAAAAAGGCTTATTTCAGACAGTATGTATCCTCAGAATAGAATAGAATAGAATAGAATAGAATAGAATAGAATTAGACTCTGAAGGACAAGGCTGGAGGTTTTTTCTTCTCTCATTATTCACCAGAGAGCACTTGGAATAATGCACCATATTTAAAGTCTCACATTTTTTAAGCCATTTTTTTCAGGTTGAGGTTAAAATAAGAGAAATAAGAGAGGTCAAACCTCCTCTTTGATATCAGACTCTTTGCTCATCAGGATCACTCTTGCTCAAAGGAAGCAAAATCCTGTCGAGAACCAGAGAAGATGATGAAAGAGAATATTCATCAACTCCTAGCTCTCTGGAATATTACAGTGGAATTGAGAGACTATGCTGAACTCCACAGTATTAAGTAGCACCTCACTACTATGCTATAAGGATTCAGTTGACATTGCATTGCTTTTTAATTCAATCCCATAATGTGATCAACACTTTGAATTATTGATTTGGAAACTGGTTGCTGAAGCAGTGCCAGTCTTTGATGGTTTCAACTAAAGAAAAGGGGTAAATTACAATATGTGTGGCACCAGATTACATTCTGTGTCTTCGAAGGCTTGAGTTACTTTGCGGTCTTGATTTCTAAGTTTTGTAAATATAACAGTAAGGTAGCTCATCTAATAACTGTTTACATGATGGTGCTTTACGTTGTTTATGTTGCGTAGATATTCAAATAACCACATAAGCATTGTCATGATAAACAAATAATTACTTTAACAAAAGTGTCTTTTTATTTATACATATTGCACAACTGTTTCATGAGAAATGCATTACTGCACTGCATGATTGTGTGACTATTTGGACTTAGTTTACATCACTAAACAATTTTCTCTGCTCATTAACTCAAACTATATTACAGTGTTTAATTAAGCTAATTAAAAATTCTCAGTGGCTGCTCTAGAGAGTGTAGTGGGAGTACTATGAAGCATGACAAAGAGTGAGATAGAGAGAGCGAAAGAAGAAAGGAGAGGGACATGTATAATTCCCATAATTAATTAGAAGTCTTAACCTAAAGTAGCATAATAGGACAAAATGATGGCATAGGGAAGTTGGTTGCTTCCTTCATTTACACACACACACACACACACACACACACACACACACACACACACACACACACTTTTCTTACTATCATTGTGACCTTCAATTGTAGCCAATTTAAATGATACCTGTATACACCTAAACCTCACTGTAATCTTCACCTCAGTAACCAAAAGCATACTTTTTAGTTTTTTTTCTAATTGAAAGATAGAGATTGTACAGTATATATATATATATATATATATATATATATATATATATATATATATATATATATATATAAATTATAAAACAGCTATTCCACAAAATTGAGTCGTACATGAGCTGATAGCGCCCTGTGATGACCTGGCGACTTGTCCAGGGTGTACCCCGCCTTTCGCCTGTAGTCAGCTGGGATAGGCTCCAGCTTGCCTGCGACCCTGTAGAACAGGATAAAGCGGCTAGAGATAATGAGATGAGATGAGATGAGATGATAGCCGATGAGGCACATAGCGCTGAGTTGTGGGAAAAAAAATCTTCCTTGGTTGGTTCAGCAACATGCTCCGCCATTTTGTTTTTCTCTACTCACGGTATATGAGCTGATATTCTAGTAATACAATAGCCAATCAGTGTGCGTGACTGACTGGAGTAACTGTTTTATTCTATCCACATTCCCTGGATTTTGAGAAACAGGGCTTTTTTTTTTTTTGCAAATTTGATAAATAAAAACTTCATACAAAATGTCTGTCAAAATCATTTCCGCTTAGAATGTAAACAAACCGGTGAAATGACAGTAGCGATTTGTGAAAAATGCGATGATAATAATAATAATAATAATTCTTGAAAAATAAAAGATATAGTCTTTCCATCAAATACTTTTATTCCATATTTTGTTGCCTCTTTATTTTTGTATTTTTTGGGATTTTGTTTTTGAGTAGAGTTTTTATTTCTTCCTTGGTTGGTTCAGCAACATGCTCTGCCATTTTGTTTTTCTTTACTCATGGTATATGAGCTGATATTCTAGTAGTACAGTAGCCAATCAGAGTGTGTGATTGCTCATATACAATGTTTTGGGGGGTTTTGTGTACAAAAGCAGTTTTCTTTGTGATGACCCCAGAAGGTCAAACTAATCAGATATTCCTGTCTTTGTGGGAACACTAATTCCCACCAAGATTTAAAAAGTTGTAAAGCTTCGTAACAAAGTACCCCCCAACACACTCTCATGTATGTGCCGGAATCCACTCTGAACTCCACTTCCCAGAGCACACGACAGACTACGATTCCCAGCATTCACACACACTTTCCCATTCACAGCCACCTGATTACTAATCATGCACACCTGTTCACAATCAAACTCACACACTATATACACGGACTCCACACAACAACTCATTGTGAAGTAATGCGCCATGTGTACATATCAGACCTTAGCATGCCTTTAAATTGTCTGAATGGTTTTGGGTATTTTTATCATGATTTGTTTTCCTGAGTTTTTGGATTTTATTTCATTCATGCTGTTTGCTGATAGCCTGAGCCTTGCCTGTTCTCTGATTATGATTTCAGTCTGGCAGAGAGTGTTGGGATGGTACAGAGAGATGTAACATGTCCATCTGCAGGTTAGTTGTGTTAAAGTAGTAGAGTTCCTGCATTAGGTGGAGTAATAGTTGTGTAATAGTGCTCTAAACAATGGCCTTATTTGACCCACATCACAACAATAAAGACACACACTTCTGGGAATAATGAGGGGGAAAAAGGAAAAGGGGAAGGCAGAAGCTCCTCTTAAGATGCAGCAACAGAACAAAGAGTTCATTATTCCCTCAGCGGAGTGTACCATACAGCACGCTCCACCATGCACACAAAGTGATTAGGAAGCACAATCTAAAAACAACCAGCTCAGCAAGCAAGTCTGGTGAATAAGAAAAGGAGGCCACCTTCTCTTCTTTTCTTCCTCTCTGAAGGTTCTTACATAGTGGGCTTAGCAAGGGGTCTGTGTGTGTAATTAAATTACAAGACACAGGAGAACTGGGAGACGTTTTGAAGTATCTGACTTGCAACCGTCAGATGCTCTCAACTGGATGACGCATCATGCAGTGCATCTAGTTTGGAAGAAATTAAGGACACAGTTGAAAGTAACTACACCTCCAAAGTTATGAAAAAGGGAGTAAAATTTTTTTTATTTAATCCAATATGTCCAGCTCTTTCTATAAGACATCAAGCTGTTTATGACTTGAAATTGTCTATGAAAGTAGTAAACTCCACTTGCAATGAATCAGTCACTCTTAATATCTTGTGCACACACATGACATAGACTGACACCATATCATATTCTTATGTTCCCGAAAAACCAGAAAGTGCAAAGTTGTTTGTCCTCATGACTTTTCCATAGTGGGAGTTAAAAAAAAGTGCTGACAGTAGTGAAAAGAAAAAAGCACTTGACCTAAATGTTAAATAAATGTCTCCTTACATTTCATAACAATGATAATCTGTTTTTTCTTGGTTAAATAACATATATTAAATGTGTCTATTAATAACTCTCTAAGCTGCACTGCTAAAAATAATGATGAACACCTTCTGACAGATGAGATTAGAGAATTCAACAGCACTGTGGTATAAGGATAAAATAATAAACTCCATGGTATGCGGTCAACATGTGGGTCATTCCATGCCAAATCAACAAGAGGTTATGCTCGACCATCTCAGATTTCAATGAATTTTGGAGGGCTCAGAGATACTATTAAAAGAAGTTAATCCCCAAAACTTGAGCTTCCTATCACCAATAGTTTCAGAGATATAGGCATTTGAATTTTTCGATTTTTTTGTTTTTTGCTCAAAACATACATATTTCAAAGTGCAATATAATCTTTATTATGCAAGATAGAAACCTAAAATTTTGCAAAGAGAGACTCAATGTCTTGTACTACAAGCTTCAACTTAGAATTTCAATGGTCATTGTATATTAGATGGTGATTTTAACAAGGAAATTAAAAAGACAAATTTCCATTTTTAACTCATTCTGGAAGCTTGCCTGTAGCAGTAATGCTTAAACTAAGAATGTTATTCAAATCTACAGAGAAATATCTACCAATTTCAGTTTTACAAAGTCTCCACTATTCCTAGTTTGTCTGTAATAGGGTTTTGAAATTCGCTGATTTCTAAAACATGCCATTTTCAGTAGCAAGAAATCCAATGTGGGATAGCAGTTAGGAACTTGTAAATTTTTTTTCAGTAATCCCCAAGACCCATATTTTATATTTCCAAATTTTTGTTCTGTGCCTCTCAAGTATTTTTAAACTACAGGGGTTTAAAAAATCCATTTTCACCAAATTCGAATTTTTGATATATTTTCATATAACTGATATTTGAGGGTTAATAAATGCTTCAATAAGGCTCAAGTGGGTTAGGAGACATGTTTCTTCCTCAATTTTAAATAAAATTTCAATTAATGCTCAGTATTAATTATTTGTAAATTGATTTTAATCTGGGCGGCACGGTGGTGTAGTGGTTAGCGCTGTCGCCTCACAGCAAGAAGGTCCTGGGTTCGAGCCCCGGGGCCGGCGAGGGCCTTTCTGTGCGGAGTTTGCATGTTCTCCCCGTGTCCGCATGGGTTTCCTCCGGGTGCTCCGGTTTCCCCCACAGTCCAAAGACATGCAGGGTAGGTTAACTGGTGACTCTAAATTGACCGTAGGTGTGAATGTGAGTGTGAATGGTTGTCTGTGTCTATGTGTCAGCCCTGTGATGACCTGGCGACTTGTCCAGGGTGTACCCCGCCTCTCGCCCGTAGTCAGCTGGGATAGGCTCCAGCTTGCCTGCGACCCTGTAGAAGGATAAAGCGGCTAGAGATAATGAGATGAGATGAGATGATTTTAATCTAAGACTGTGTAACATTAGCAATCAATGACCAGCTATTGTGTACCAGTCAACAGCCAGCCTTATCAATATCAACACAGCACAATAGGTGACCTTTGATACCAGAACAGGTGGCTCATATCTTATAGTTTTAGAGTCTGTAAACTGCATACTTGTTCAGATAACATTATATTGCTTGGATTATATTAAATACATTGTAATACAGAGCACTGAGAAAATTTACCAATGTTATTAACTGAATGTGTTTCTTTGCAAGGATAGGATATTTTGAATAGTTGACTAGGGAATTTAATTGTAGTTGCTTTCAATTTGAGATCAGTATAAATTAGTTTGTTCTTAGACATCTAGAAATGGCTGAACTTCCTCCCTGTTCTATAGGAATTGGACTAAAGAAAGATTCTGACTGCCATAAACTAACATACAACAGAAATTTTAAGTTAAATACACTCTCTCAGTATAGTTTGGAGCAAATTTCATTAATTAAACAGAGAACTGAACTGGAGAACATTTCAAGCACAGACACAGTATGTCTGCATCATGAGAAACTGTTTCTGATGAAATATGAAGAGCTACATAAAAGTTGTTGTGATCCATATGAAAGGCACGAGAAAAAAGTTAAAACAGAATTGCATTCAATTCTTCCTGAAACAGCAGATTCACTTTCAAAACTGATAAATACAAATATTAAACCTGGACAAAAATTGTGTTCGAAATGTTCACAGAGAGTGAAAGAACATTTAAGCCAAGCAGATTCAGCAGGTTCTACAGAATCAGAACAAGAGAGCATGTGTGTAGATGTGGATCCAACATACACTGGTGAGGTAGCTGAATCACTTGACAAAAGCCTTGTGTCAATTGGTTGCTCTCCACTGAAAATTGCCAAGTATAGCCACAAACAGAAAGCTGCAAATGGCAAAGCAAAGCTGCAATGAGTAGAAGAAACTTTACATTCTAAAATGAAATTTTAGTAATTAATGAAATTTGCTCCAAACTATACTGAGAGAGTGTATTTAACTTACAATTTCTGTTGTATGTTAGTTTATGACAGTCAGAATCTTTCTTTAGTCCAATTCCTATAGAACAGGGAGGAAGTTCAGCCATTTCTAGATGTCTAAGAACAAACTCATTTATACTGATCTCAAATTGAAAGCAACTACAATTAAATTCCCTAGTCAACTATTCAAAATATCCAATCCTTGCAAAGAAACACATTCAGTTAATAACATTGGTAAATTTTCTCAGTGCTCTGTATTACAATGTATTTAATATAATCCAAGCAATTTAATGTTATCTGAACAAGTATGCAGTTTACAGACTCTAAAACTATAAGATATGAGCCACCTGTTCTGGTATCAAAGGTCACCTATTGTGCTGTGTTGATATTGATAAGGCTGGCTGTTGACTGGTACACAATAGCTGGTCATTGATTGCTAATGTTATACAGTCTTAGATTAAAATCAATTTACAAATAATTAATACTGAGCATTAATTGAAATTTTATTTAAAATTGAGGAAGAAACATGTCTCCTAACCTACTTGAGCCATATTGAAGCATTTATTAACCCTCAAATATCAGTTATATGAAAATATATCAAAAATTCGAATTTGGTGAAAATGGATTTTTTAAACCCCTGTAGTTTAAAAATACTTGAGAGACACAGAACAAAAATTTGGAAATATAAAATATGGGTCTTGGGGATTACTGAAAAAAAATTACAAGTTCCTAACTGCTATCCCACATTGGATTTCTTGCTACTGAAAATGGCATGTTTTAGAAATCGGCGAATTTCAAAACCCTATTACAGACAAATTAGGAATAGTGGAGACTTGATAAAACTGAAATTGGTCGATATTTCTGTGTAGATTTGAATAACATTCTTAGTTTAAGCATTACTGCCACAGGCAAGCTTCCAGAATGAGTTAAAAATGCAAAAAATGCAAATTTGTCTTTTTATTTTCCTTGTGAAAATCACCATCTAATATACAATGACCATTGAAATTCTAAGTTGAAGCTTGTAGTACAAGACATTGAGTCTCTCTGTGCAAAATTTTAGGTTTCTATCTTGCATAATAAAGATTATATTACACTTTGAAATATGTATGTTTTGAGCAAAATGCAAAAAAAAATCGAAAAATTCAAATGCCTGTATCTCTGAAACCATTGGAGATAGGAAGCTCAAATTTTGGGGATTAACTTCTTTTAATAGTATCTCTGAGCTCGCCAAATTTCATTGAAATCTGAGATGGTCGAGCATAAATTTGTCAGATATTTGTTGATTTGGCATGGAATGACCCCCGTGTAATTTGCACATAACATGACATGCACGTGGTACATGGTACACTTGAGCTACTCAATCATTTTCCTTACTCAGTAAGTTTGAAGTTAGTGAAATAATAGAATGAGTAAAATTTGACTGAATAAAATGGTCAGAGTGTAGAAGTGCTGTTTTGTCATCCAGAACGATTTGCTGTAACAAGGTAGGGGAGTGAGCTCTGTTACACTCCTCTAGCTTTTAACCTCTCTCATCTTCAAGGAAGGCCTCGGGGATGACACACATCAGCAGATGATGATCTGGGTCATAGCACAAATATGAGAGGACATTGTCATACCTGACATGCTACAACACATCTCTCTATTAAGTGCCACATGGCCACAGCATAGTAGCCTTATTATAATCATAGGCTATCATACATTTTATGCAAGTTTCTCTCCTCAGACTCAAGCAAAGAAAGTACCCAAATACAGTACGGCAACCCAGACTCACAGAGGAAAAAAAACCTAGATAGAGACTGTGACTAAAGTCACAGTAATTTGTTTTAACTGACCTTTGTCAATTGAAGGTCGAGGTGAAAGTCATTTTGCTGAACAAAATAAAAAAAAAAACTGATTGAAAAAAAAATGAAAATTGACATGGATCATTCCAGTTCGGTGATCCGGATCACCACCAAAAGTCCATCCATCCATCCATTATCTGTAGCCGCTTATCCTGTCCTACAGGGTTGCAGGCAAGCTGGAGCCTATCCCAGCTGACTATGGGCAAGAGGTGGGGTACACCCTGGACAAGTCGCCAGGTCATCACAGGGCTGACACAGAGACAAACAACCATTCACACTCACATTCACACCGACGGTCAATTTAGAGCCACCAATTAACCTAACCTGCATGTCTTTGGACTGTGAGGGAAACCGGAGCACCCGGAGGAAACCCACGTGGACACGGGGAGAACATGCAAACTCCACACAGAAAGGCCCTTGCTGGCTGCTGGGCTCGAACCCAGGACCTTCTTGCTGTGAGGCAACAGTGCTATTCTTGTGCAACAGAGGTATTTTTCATGTGAAATTTGGTGATGATTGGTTAAAAACTGAGGGTAAAATAGCATCCTAAAAACATTACGAGAATAATAAGACAATAAAGTAGAAAGATCCTGAGTGAGAATAAGAATTTGCGCCAGTGCTGCTAGTGTAAATAAAAAATAAAAAAGTTGCCATGTTTTTTTGCACCACTTTTTACACTGTAAAAATAAATTGTTGTGTTAACTTAGTGATTAACCTGGTTGCCTTAAAATTTCAAGTTTGTTGGAACTCATATATGAAGTTAGCACAATGCAATTTGACTGTGTCATTATGCTAACTTCCTACATGAGTTTTAATGAACTCAAAATTTTAAGGCAATCAGGTTACTCACTTTTTTAATTCAAAATTACAATTTTCTCATCTCATCTCATTATCTCTAGCTGCTTTATCCTGTTCTACAGGGTCGCAGGAGCCTATCCCAGCTGACTACGGGCGAAAGGCGGGGTACACCCTGGACAAGTCGCCAGGTCATCACAGGGCTGACACATAGACACAGACAACCATTCACACTCACACCTACGGTCAATTTAGAGTCACCAGTTAACCTAACCTGCATGTCTTTGGACTGTGGGGGAAACCGGAGCACCCGGAGGAAACCCACGCGGACACGGGGAGAACATGCAAACTCCACACAGAAAGGCCCTCGCCAGCCCCGGGGCTCGAACCCAGGACCTTCTTGCTGTGAGGCGACAGCGCTAACCACTACACCACCGTGCCGCCCCAAATTACAATTTTATAAAAATTATTATTTTATTTTTATTTTCATTCTACATTGTAGACGCTGAATATCAGTGTTCTGGCACAAGCACATGTTCCATAGTCAGATATTAAACTTTCATTCAAATGGCCTGTGTGAGACAATCTGAAGTAAAGCATATGAACCAAATGAACCATTACCCTTTATTTGAATGAGATCAATGTGTAATAAATAATTTGATCTCTAATTTTAATTAAAAAAAACAATAACATACAGTGGTGCTTGAAAGTTTGTGAACCCTTTAGAATTTTCTGTATTTCTGCATAAATATGACCTAAAACATCATCAGATTTTCACACAAGTCCTAAAAGTAGATAAAGAGAACCCAGTTAAACAAATGAGACAAAAATATTATACTTGGTCATTTATTTATTGAGGAAAATGATCCAATATTACATATCTGTGAGTGGCAAAAGTATGTGAACCTCTAGGATTAGCAGTTAATTTGAAGGTGAAATTAGAGTCAGGTGTTTTCAATCAATGGGATGACAATCAGGTGGGAGTGGGCACCCTATTTTATTTAAAGAACAGGGATCTATCAAAGTCTGATCTTCACAACACATGTTTGTGGAAGTATATCATGGCATGAACAAAGGAGATTTTTGAGGACCTCAGAAAAAGCATTGTTGATGCTCATCAGGCTGGAAAAGGTTACAAAACCATCTCTAAAGAGTTTGGACTCCACCAATACACAGTCACACAGATTGTGTACAAATGGAGGAAATTCAAGACCATTGTTACCCTCCCCAGGAGTGGTCGACCAACAAAGATCACTCCAAGAGCAAGGCGTGTAATAGTCAGCGAGGTCACAAAGGACCCCAGGGTAACTTCTAAGCAACTGAAGACCTCTCTTACATTGGCTAATGTTCATGAGTCCACCATCAGGAGAACACTGAACAACAATGGTGTGCATGGTAGGGTTGCAAGGAGAAAGCCACTGCTCTCCAAAAAGAACATTGCTGCTCATCTGCAGTTTGCTAAAGATCACGTGGACAGGCCAGAAGGCTATTGGAAAAATGTTTTGTGGACAGATGAGACCAAAATATCACTTTATCACTTTTTGGTTTAAATGAGAAGCATTATGTTTGGAGAAAGGAAAACACTGCATTCCAGCATAAGAACCTTATCCCATCTGTGAAACATGGTGGTGGTAGTATCATGGTTTGGGCCTGTTTTGCTGCATCTGGGCCAGGATGGCTTGTCATCATTGATGGAACAATGAATTCTGAATTATACCAGCAAATTCTAATGGAAAATGTCAGGACATCTGTTCATGAACTGAATCTCAAGAGAAGGTGAGTCATGCAGCAAGACAACAACCCTAAGCACACAAGTTGTTCTACCAAAGAATGATTAAAGAAGAATAAAGTTAATGTTTTGGAATGGCCAAGTCAAAGTCCTGACCTTAATCCAATCCAAATGTTGTGGAAGGACCTGAAGCGAGCAGTTCATGCGAGGAAACCCACCAGAGAAATGGACAATTTAAGCTGATTGCATGAGCCTGGTAAGTCTAATCAAGTGTTGTGAAAAGCACGAAATCTACACATATAATATGAGAGATCAAATTGCTGATTACATATCGACATATATATTGACAAATGTTATTCAAATAGCAGAGCGGTAGAAGTTAGCTTTGTTAAAATACAATGGTGCAGAATGTCTCATCCAGCATTCACGTGAAAGCAAATACATTGCTATTCAATGTACAGAAGGTGCTGCAAATAAGCTGCTTGTGAACTTTTTGTTCTGCTCAGCTGTGGTACAGGACTGTAAGTAATGTACTTCTCCACAAAATAAATGAGTCCGAGAAATGCCAGAATAGTTTTGTCAGATTTATTGAAAATGCCTCAAACAAAAACAGGTTTTATAATGCAGGATAAAATAGAGAGGAAACAATACAAGGATAAATGTAGTAATAATAAAATTAGAACTGTGTATAACCTCTTCTCTCTCTCTCTGGGAAAGTCCTTGAGATGAAGTCATGAGGTGAAGGTCAAACTTTCTTTCTGATACTTGTTCCTGTTCTTACTTGTCTTTATCACAAAAATGACCCAATTAATAGTCCCAAGACCTCTCTCAACAATCACTTTCAAGTGAGAAAACTGTCCAACCTATAATGCAGCTATTGTGTGCACTTTTTGCTTAGTACCAGAGGTACCAGAGATATCATATGCACCAATCAGCCATAACATTATGACGAGCAACAGGTAAAGTGAATAACATTGGTTATCTCATTACAGTGGCACCTGTCAAGGGGTGGGATATATTCGGCAGCAAGAGAACAGTCAGTTCTTGAAGTTGATGTGTTGGAAGCAGGAAAAATGGGCAAGTGTAAGGATTTGAGTGACTTTGACAAGGGCCAAATTGTGATGGCTAGATGATTGGGTTTGAGCATCTCCAAAGTGGCACATCTTGTGGGGTGTTCCCGGTATGCAGTTGTTAGTACCTTCCAAAAGTGGTCCAAGGAAGGAGAACTGGTGAGCACTGTAGCACAAACTGCTGAAAAAGTTCATGCTGACACCTTTCTGTTTTAGCCAGCATTAACTTTTTCAGCAGTTTGTGCAACAGTCAGACCCGGCAGCAGAAGCGGTCTAGTAGCCGGGCATTGCACTGGCTGGGGGTGGGCACGCATCGGCGAACCCAATTTTACTAGGAGGGTCTGGGGGCATGCTCCCCCAGAAGAAATTTTTGAAAAAAAGAAAAACACTCTAAAATGGTGTATTTTGAGCTCTTCAGACACCCTGTTCCGCTGCTATATATTGTCCATCACTGAGCGCATTTGCAGGGAATATTCCGTTTCATACGGAATATTGGCAGTATTCCGTTTGCACACGAGTCATGTTGTAAACTCGTTCCAAATACCCAACACTGAATGTGCAAACGGATGATTGTGATCAATGTTGACAGCAAATTAAGATTGATATTTACAATTAAGAGTGCGCAACAGAAGATTACATCACACTCCCCCGTGCCACACTCATCCTCCCTGCACAAAGCCTAACTGCAGTCACTGAATCCCTTCTAAGTGAAACCATGCACATTAAAAAGTTTTATGTCTCAAATCTAGTTTTGTGAAGCATGACAACATTAATCTTTAATACAGATGTGTTTTGTAGGTTAACTGAAACGTCAAAACCAGTTTCTTACCTCCAGTGCTTAGTTTGCAAATCAAACGCCAAGTGAATGACAGCGCAGGGCTGATGAGATGGGCGCAGGCCAAAACGTTAAGGAAACAGTGTGTCATGTATAACTATTTTGTAGCCCATACAGTAGGCTTACTATAATCAACAACTCAAGTATAACTATTATGTAGTGATTAAAAATTCAAGCTCACCCTCAGTAAAGCGGTAGGCGACGATGTGCAGCTGCATGGAATCTTCACAAGACAGCATCACTCCACTCCTCCCTGAACTTTTTTGTCAAGTCCTTCTCAAATGCCAATTTGATCAAATTGGCCTTGCGTGTGTGCAGCATGCTTTGTCTGTGGTCGGTGAAAACGTTCTTCAGAGTGGAAAAAGAGTTCTCGCAGAGAGCAGTGCTTGCACCAAAAGTCAGAGCGTGTTTCCATTTAACCCGGATCATTATGAAATAACCAATCATCTCATCTCATTATTTCTAGCCGCTTTATCCTTCTACAGGGTCGCAGGCAAGCTGGAGCCTAACCCAGCTGACTACGGGCGAAAGGCGGGGTACACCCTGGACAAGTCGCCAGGTCATCACAGGGCTGACACATAGACACAGACAACCATTCACACTCACATTCACACCTACGGTCAATTTAGAGTCACCAGTTAACCTAACCTGCATGTCTTTGGACTGTGGGGGAAACCGGAGCACCCGGAGGAAACCCACGCGGACACGGGGAGAACATGCAAACTCCACACAGAAAGGCCCTCGCCGGCCCCGGGGCTCGAACCCAGGACCTTCTTGCTGTGAGGCGACAGCGCTAACCACTACACCACCGTGCCGCCCGAAATAACCAATCAGATGATTACAAATAGTTTTAACACATTTTAAATTAAGGACTTTTTCTTTAATATTATGCCTTTTTTTAAAAAAAAAGAAAGAAAAGTGTTTAATTGTAGTAGCCTGCGATTTATTTATTTATTTTAAATATTGTGTTAAGCTGTTGGCCCTAGCTTATGACAGGGCGGGCAGGCCCACACTAGGGCAGGCCCACGTGCCTAAATGGGCGGGCCTGGCCCCCAAAGGCCCGCCCATCGTGCCGGGCCCGGCAACAGTAGCTCATCTTTGGGACTGGACCTTATGGGCTAGCTTTCATGCCCCATGTGAATCAGTGAGCCTTCAACACCCATGACTCTGTCATGAGTTCACTGGTTGTCTTTCCTTGGACCACTTTTGGTAGGTACTAAATCATTGCACCCAACAAAATATGCCATTTTGGAGATGCTTAGACCCAGTCATCTTGCCATCACAACTTGGCTCTTGTCAAAGTAACTCAGATCCTTACACTTGCCCATTTTTCTGCTTCCAACACATCAACTTCGAGAACTGACTGTTCTCTTGCTGCCTAATATATCCCACTCCCCCTTGACAGGTTCCACTGTAATCAATGTTATTCACTTCACCTGTCATTGGTCATAATGCTATGGCTGATTGGTGTATTCTGTAGATTCTAATTTATGGAACGCAGCTATGCATACATATATTTATTTAAGCTAGACCACAAAAGGAAAGCAACATGTACCAAAAAATACACTAAATGTTGCGTACTCATAATTGCTGATTAATAATTCAAAGACTATACTCTGCTTAATTGCACTGGGCTGTATTCAGAGTTGATCTACACATACATTGAGGATTTAATACTGTAATTGTACACATTGGTATTCAGAGCTCAGACATAACTCCAGATTTAAGTGCTATTCAGTTTAGTTATGCGAGAGTCGTGCATATTGGGTGGTGTTTATCTAAAATAGTGTCTCAGTTATGTGTGCTTCTGACCTTGGACTTAGGCCCATAGTGCTTAAGAAAAATGGGCTTATGTCCAAGGTCAGAATTACAAATAACTGAGACACCAAATGAGGTGCAGTGTGATAGAACCAGAATATGGTTCACTGAAATATATCTCATCTCATCTCATTATCTCTAGCCGCTTTATCCTGTTCTACAGGGTCGCAGGCAAGCTGGAGCCTATCCCAGCTGACTACGGGCGAAAGGCGGGGTACATCCTGGACAAGTTGCCAGGTCATCACAGGGCTGACACATAGACACAGACAACCATTCACACTCACACCTATGGTCAATTTAGAGTCACCAGTTAACCTAACCTGCATGTCTTTGGACTGTGGGGGAAACCGGAGCACCCAGAGGAAACCCACACGGACACAGGGAGAACATGCAAACTCCGCACAGAAAGGCCCTCGCTGGCCATGGGGCTCGAACCCGGACCTTCTTGCTGTGAGGCGACAGCAATGCCATATAGTAGGCGAATATTATATATAGAAGATGTTACATGGTTGCACGAAGATATGAAGTTTATCTTCGAGTGGTGAGCATATTTCGAGTGGTGAAATAGTTTTCAACACGAGAAGATAAACTTCATATTTTTGTGCCACTGTGTAATATTATTTATATTATATAGAAATGTCCACAAAAAGAAAGACAAAAAAGCTAATCAAAAGAATTTTCATTTTGAACCGGTTCGCCATTTTGAGAACACACGTCAAGTCAGCAGGAAAACACTGGGAGTGACATCATCAGAGTGAAATATCGGAAAACATGTCACTCAGATCCGTGATGTATTTCGTATGAAAAACACGAGTTTTTCAACACGAGAAGATAACTTTCATCTCTTCAAGCCAACGTGTGATTTTCTTTTTATCATATAGACACATTCACAAACAAAAAGTACCCAAATTTATCAAAACAATTTATCGATTTCCTCACAAGTGACATATTGAAAAATATGTCACTTAATGTAGTTCGTATGAAAAACGAGTGACGTATTTCCTAGTAAAATACTCTTGTCCATATAATATAAGTAAACATGACACTATTAATAAATTAATCGTATTGCTGTGTGAAAAATCAACATAATATATATTTTTTTCTGTGTAGATGACCTCGGAGGAGACAGCATTTTAATCTGTGATATTCCTTATCCCTAAAACTTAAATTTTTTTGCATAAAGATATGGATTCACTTAAACTGAGCTGAAAGTGTAGAAGCTGAATACTTGGTCAGCTTATCATATGGTGTTATTTTTTGTATTTTACTTTTGAACACACCAAATTCAGAAAAAAAAATATTGACATTATTAATTCAAAAACAAAATTTTAAAAGCGTGCTAAAATAGACTACATAGTGTGCACACTCCTATTACAGTTTCTTACCTTGATTTGCCAGTTCATGTCTTTGTAAAGTTGTGCACACAAGTAAATCAAATGTCAAATAAAATGGTGCGCTGGATCAAGTGCTATTTTATTGGCTGTCGAATCATGAGGTTGAAAGCCATGTTGTAAAATTAAACAAAATTTACTGTGATTAATGTGATAAATACAACAGGGACTATTCATGTAGCTCTATATTAGCTAGATGTTTATTTCAGTTTGACATTCATCATATCACATTACTCTCCTTTTATTGTTTATTTTTAATTTGTGTCTTGCTTTTATTTTATATCATATTACATTTGACAGGAAATGAACAAATGCTATCAATTTGTATTTTCTATTCCTGATTTCAGGCTTAAAGGCAAGTACTTGTGTTGAAAGGTTGTGGTCTAAATCTTATTGAAAAATGCTGTCTCAGGTGCTTCTACTCAAGAAAAACCTTGCAATCTGGAGGTTTGAGCTATATGCAGGCACTTTACATAATCTGAATGGCGCACCCAGAAAATCGACTTAAGCAGCTTCAAGTCGTAACCTCTGTCTGAATATGTGTAATTTCCCCTACATAAATATTGATATAATTTCTGGAAATAAGTTTTTGATTTGGAAGAGGAAGAGAATCTTTACTGTGTACAGAAGGACGTATGTATGGAAATGCAAACAGTCAGTGAGACTGCACCCTTCAAGAGTCTAAAACTTGTGGCCATCTAAATGGAGTGGAGTGTCTGTCTTATTGTTCCAGCTTCAAACAATAGCTTGCTAGTTTAGACTATTTAATTGAATAGTATTGCTTGGTTCACACATTGGCGTTTCAGCCTTGCACGGCGTATCAGGATACGTGGCAGTAAGAAAGGAACGTCACAGCATCGCCAGCTTACATAGCTAATACTCTAGGATACGTAACACGAACTCCTTGTATGCCAGGGTGTGGTGCATTTTTAAGTCCACACTTAAAAATCTGTAGCACATACATAGCAGCTTTGATACGTCACACATATGTCACATGTACACCATAAAAATGAAAGCTATGCAGCAGTGATGCAACGGGAACATTGCTCGATCACCTATTACGCCATGTGAATGCTTTAGTTGACATGTGTCTGACGAAGGTGGCTCTGGGGCTGACTGGGTGGATACGGCTGATGTCTTCCCTCTTCCCTTGCCCTTCTTCGGTCCTGACTTCTTTGCTGGCATGATGCTTTCTTGACCGAAATGAATGACAATGAATGCAGCATGGGGCCCTCTTTTATACCCACCTGTGAACACCGCAAACATGCCGCAGGTACGCAGAAGCAACGTCACACGTACTGTAAGAATGAAATGTCATGCCAACAAAAGCAATGAAACAGTTATGCCGCGGCAACGCATCATACTCCATGCATATGCCTCAGTATTTTTAATTTAATTTTTAATTTAAGTCCCTTGAACCCCATACAAACCCCAGATATGCCATAGAAATGCCACAGAAACGTCACACATATGCTGTGTATGTCACTGAACTTTAATTTTGGACAAAATACGCCTCGTTTCTTGGTGTTTGACCCACACGCTGCTTATGTGGCAAGATACAAGACAGTGTGATAGTAGCCTATGGTGGCACATTACTGCATACATGCCAACTGCCAGAGAGTAAAAAAGCAGGAGAACAGATTGCATGACACAGTCACCCCTTTGTTGGGGGATCCAGGGGTATGCCTCCCCCAGAAAATTTTGGAAAAAAAAGTGTAAAATTGTGCATTCTTTTGCATTCTGAGTGCCATATTTGAAGAAAATTAATCAGGAGACTGGACCAACATACTTCAAGAAATGCATGCTTCTCACCATGCCTCAGTGCTTCAATGCCAGATGATTTGACGACAGTGAATCTTTATTTTTCCTTTGGAGAATTCATTATTCATGACCACCAGAGCGTGTTGGGTTTTTTTTCCCAAACGCTGGTGCAATTTGTTGTAGCATGTGAGCTCAGTGCTGATTGGTTAGAACCATAACAAGAGCCAATGGACTTAGACTTTCTTTATTGTCATTCAGATTTGCATCAAACAATACACATCAGAACGAGATTTTGTTGCTTTGGCTCAGTGTAGTGCAGAACAAAACAGCAGACAGCAGCAAGTATATTACCTAAATTATATATATATATATATAAGAAAACTGTGTATAAAGTCCTATATACAATATAAAGTGTATTGCTTGAATATAAAGTATATTGCCTAGGTGGTGGTGGTTGGGGGAGGATTAATTCGGTTCAACAGTCTTATGGCATGTGGGAAAAAGCTGTTGTAGAACCTGGTTGTTCTACTCCGGAGGTTACATAGCTTCTTTCCAGAAACCAGCAGCGAGAACAGTCCATAGTGGGGGTGGGAGGTGTCTCTGCTGATGTTGCGAGCCCTGGTCAGGCAGCCTTTTTCTGCAATATCCTATATCGGAGGAAGTGAAGTCCCGATGATTTTCTCCACTGTCTTCACCACCCTCTGCAGGGACTTCCAGTCAGAGGCCCTGCAGGCTCCTGACCAGACAGAGATGCAGCAAGTCAGTATGCTCTCTATAGTGCCTCTGTAGAAAGTGGTGAGAATTGGAGGGGGGAGGTAAGCCTTCTTTATCTGGCGCAGAAAGTGCATGTGCTTCTGAGCCCTCTTTACAAGGGCCCCGGTGTGATGGGACCAGATCAGAGTGTCCATTATCTGCACCCTCGGGAACTTTGTGCTGCTGACTCTCTCCACTGCTGTGTTGTTGATGATGAGTGGTGTGTGAGTGGGCCAGCTCCTCCTGAAGTCGACGATGATCTCCTTGGTTTTGGCGACATTCAGGACCAGGTTGTTGGTTTTGCACCAGTCCACTAGCTGTATCACCTCCTCTCTGTAGGCCACGTTGTTGTCACCCTGGATAAGGCCCACTACTGTTGTGTCGTCTGCAAACTTCACAATATGGATAGTAGTGGACCTGGGACAGCAGTCATGGGTCATCAGGGTGAACAGCAGCGGGCTCAGGACACAGCCCTGAGGGGAGCCAGTGCTCAGGGAGATGACACTGGAGGTGTTGTTGCCCACCCGCACAGACTGACATCTGTTGGTGAGAAAGTCAAGCAGCCAGTTACACAGGGGGGAGCTGAAACCAAGAGGGGCCAGTTTTCTCACCAGGTGCTGTGGGATGATGATATTGAACACCAAGCTGAAGTCCAAAAACAACATCCGCACATGTGTGTCCTTCCCTTCCAGGTGTTCTAAGCTCAGATGGAGTACAGAGGAGATGGCGTCCTCTGTGGAGCAATTAGGGTGATTAACAGACTGGTACGGGTCAAATGGGGGGGGGGGGGGGGAGTCTGGAGACAATGTGGTCCTTTACCAGCCTCTCGAAGCACTTCATTATTATGGGGGTGAGTGCTATGGGGTGGTAATCATTGAGGGAGGAGATTATGGGTTTTTTAGGCACCAGGATGATTGTAGCAGTCTTTAGACATGTTGGTACCACAGCCTGGATCAGTGAGGTGTTGAAGATGTCCGTGAGAACCCCAGCCAGTTGATCAGCACTTTCTTTGAGCACCTATTCTGGTATGCCATCAGGACCGGCTGCTTTCCGTGTGTTCACTCTCCTCAGGGTTCTGTGGACATTAGCTGTGTCCAGACTGATCGGCTGCTCATCAGGGCGAGGAATAAATTTCCTCACAGGAGTGGTGTTGAGTGCCTCAAACCTCCCAAAGAAGTTATTGAGTTTGTTGAGAAAGTTGATGTTGTCGTCGCAGGGGGGAGGAGTAGCTTTGTGGTCTGTGATGACTGGGATACCCTGCCACATTTGTCTGGTGTTCGTGGGGTCATGGAAGAAGTCCTGCACTTTCTGGCCATGGGCACGCTTTGCAGCTCTTATGGCACGGTTCAGGTTGGCTCTGACTGTTCTGAGTGCCACCATGTCACCAGATTTAAATGCGACATTCCGTGCTTTCAGCAATGCACGTACCTCTCTGGTCATCCAGGGTTTCTTGTTGGCCCATGTGGAGATGTTTCTGATCACACTAACATCCTCCATGCACTTCTGAATGAATGCAGAGACAGACTCAGCATACTCCTCCACCTGCGTGTGATCATTGTCTGTTGCAGCTGCCTTGAACATGCCCCAGTCTTTGTGCTTAAAGCAGTCTTGTAATGCTTCCATAGCTCCCGCAGGCCAAAACCCTCACCTGCTTCACTGTGGGGTTTTTCCTGATCAGCAGGGGCTTGTATGCAGGTATTAGCATCACAGAGAGATGGTCTGGGGAGCCAAGGTGAGGGCGGGGTGCAGCCCTGAATGCCTCTTTGATGTTGCTGTAAGCCAGGTCCAGCGTGTTCTCTCCCCTGGTTGCAAAATCCACATACTGGTGGAAGTGAGGAAACACAGTTTTCATATTGGCCTGATTAAAGTCCCCTGCCACGATGAAAATTTCCTCAGGATGTGTAGATTGCAGTTCACTGATGGAACAGTATAGGACATTCAGGGCTTCTCTGGTGTTTGCACTGGGCGGAATGTACACTGCTGTGATGATGATAATAATAGTGAATTCCTGGGGTAAATAAAAGGGCCTGCATTTAACAGTCAGTAATTCTACATCAGGAGAGCAGTGACTTGAGACTATTTCCCCGTTGTTGCACCAGTTATTGTTGGTGTATATGCAAACACCCCCGCCCCGGGGATTTACCCGTAAGAGAGCTGCATCTGTCCGACCGAAATGTTGTTAGCCCCTCTATGCTAACCACGTCGTCTGGGATGGATGGTCCAAGGCTACTGAGAAGATCCAGAATGGTCACCTCTACGAGTATTCTGCTGCCGGATTGACGTAGATCTAGGATTGCCTGACGGTCGTATGCTGGTCTGGAGTAACTACCTTGTCGACTTCCATTAAAATAACTGGTTGGGATATCTGACATTATATTTCCACTATCATGAGCCATTGCAGCCGCAGCCGAGCAGGGCGCCGCCATCTTGGAATGGCATGATAGAGCGATACAGTTTAGATTCAACATCATTATCACGCCGTTCCATTGGCTCTTGGCTTCACTTAATATGACTATTTGGCACTATGTGTCCCCTATGCTGAAAATAGCTGAAGCGAGGTGAGAAGAGCAAATCCAACAGTGTTCACTGATTATTTTGCAATGTAGTAGATTTTAGAACTAAAAGCAGTAGGCAGTATTCACCTGTCAAAAGTGATAGATTACCACATGAATCGGTAGAGCTGGCAGTAGTATGTTAATGTCAAAACTAAAGGATGCTAATACACAAGGTGACTATTATAAACCTGCAAGTTTTAACATTGTTTGTGTGTAAGCAAGTGCAAATGTGGAACTTGTGAGCACAGAAAGAAGAATTGCATGTGTGTTTATCATAATATCACACTCATGGTCTTTTTTTTTTTCTTCTAGAATTGATAATTATCCTCGTGCACCAAGTGGATTACCTTTTGCTGCTCTCTGTGCTCGGGTTTTGACGGTTTGGGGGTGGGCTCATGCCATTTCTGTCAGCAAAAGCTGCTAGCTGATGGCTCCTGGTTTTGTGATTGGCTGGAGTCCATATCCTTTTATCTGAGCAAAGTGATGCCATGTTGAAGCAATGGAGTTGGAACGGATGAGCTGGAGAAATGCAGTGCATTTCTTATGATCAGTTTAGAACTGTGTAGCCCCACCACACCTTTGCTAAGAATGTAGAGGTCTGAATCACTCACCTGCCAATTCTCCGCTCTAGACCTAGTTTTCCAGCTTATCTGCTCCAACTCCGTGTGTGTGTGTGTGGGGGGGCATTCAAGAAGGGGAAAAAAAAGAGTTTGAGTGCAATATTATAATAAGAACACATGCAGTTCTTCTGTTTGTGCTTGCAGGTTTCACATTTGCACTCCCAAGTGAGATATTTACACACGTGAAATGTTAAAAGTTGCAGGTTTATATATTTTTCATCTTGTGTTTTAGCACCCACTAGTTTTGACATTAGTGTGTCACCATAAAAAATATTAGAAAATAAGACAAAATACCTGAAATTCTGTCCTGCAGGTAAAGTGGCTTTGAAAATCAATACAGTGGAGTGGTGGCTTTGGTAGTCTGTCCCCTGTTGGCTAATTAGGTCTGTGCATAACTATTAGTACACAAGGCATGAATTTGTCAACAGTCAGCATCTGCAACGTCCAGTAAAAAAAAAAAAAAAGTGATTACACAGCGTATATGTGCCTTAACTACAACACTAGTGTGTGATTGATGTTCCTGCATTATTTTCCTGAGCACTCAATAACGCAATCATTCACATACTCCTACAAATCCAAACTACAAAATATGAGACATCATGCTTTAGATATTCAAACATTTCCTCCCAGGGCTAATCTAATTATGATGTGTTTTAATGTGTAATACATTCTGGAATTCATTCATTCATTCATTCATTCATTTATTTTTGATGGACAGTCACAAAAATCTCATTCCAGACCTTTCAGAGGACAAAAAGAGACCAAGAATGTAGTGGAGAATCTGTCATGTCCACTCATACTAAACTTGTGAATCTTTATTCACTTCATTGATCTTGCTGTTGAAAAACTGCAGATGACCCACAATCCTCTGGGGTGCTTACTGTGTGATCTCCCAGCGTGATAAACACTTGCTAATATATGTGTCTACAAGGAATCATGGTGTGAGTGTTCACTAGGATTCGTGGGTGTGATTTGTGAAATCTATTGTGGCAACCTCTGCCCACTTCTTTATGCTGGTATGAAAAGTCCAATTGACCACAATGTCCTGAAATATCACACACACACACACACACACACACACGCACGCACGCACGCACGCGCGCGAAATGCAAGGACAAGCACTTTGACAGGGCTATTCTTCAAATAAAATTAAGCATTCACACAGATGTACACTAGCTTGTCTGCTCCATATCTGCAACTTTTAGTAACTGAAAGAAAAAAAAAACACAACACATGCAGGAACAGAAACATAGCCTTAGTGTGTTGAGGTGCTTATACACAGATCATCATCTTCTTGGAAAGTCTTGAGTCTTGCACTGTGTGAAAGTGATCAAGGCTTTACCACCAGTTACAGTGGTTGAAAAAGTTTTAATCAAACTAGGGACCATCTGTTCAGCCGTGTTTTGTAGCATTTGTACATTTTCTTCATGTGTGCAGCAAAAAATATAATAAAAACTAACCCTTGCTCATTCAAATTCTTATGAATTTCTTTATAAGTTTATGGTCCACAAAAATTAGATGAAGTTTGAGAAAAAAAAGAAGAATAATTTTACTGGATAATATATGAAGTAAGTGGTGAGAAACTT
The DNA here is from genome assembly GCF_027579695.1 of Neoarius graeffei. Lineage (NCBI taxonomy): Eukaryota > Metazoa > Chordata > Actinopteri > Siluriformes > Ariidae > Neoarius > Neoarius graeffei. Next base: position 67,344,191 of record NC_083578.1, read on the forward strand.
GTCCTTCACCTGAGCCTCAACTTTTGAATCATGCTAATTCACTAATTCAAACAAATTTCTTATTATGAGAGAATGTACCAAGATATCTACAGAATACGATACGACTGAGGCATCATGCTTGTTTCTATGAGTAGCCAGACAGCCAAAAATTTATCCAGTTATCCTGTACTTTGCTAATGTTACAAGAACCAGGTGATAGTAGCCTCAGTATCCAGGAACATCCTCATCTTCAAGGAGCAAAGATGGGCCAAAGATCACCAGTCTGTCAACAAATGTGGGAGAAAATTATTGAAATGTTTAAAAACAAATGCTCATCAAAGAAATGTTGCTCCAGACCAAAGATGAAAAGGGCCATCCAGACTGTTACCAGCAACAAGTCCAAAAGCCAGGGTGTGTCGTGGTATGGGCTTGTGTCAGTGCCCTTGGTAAAGATAACTTACACTTCTGTGATGGAGCATTAATACAGGAAAGTACAGTAGCATTTTGGAGGAACATGTTCTGCCTTTAAGGTGACATCTTTTCCAGCGATATTTCAACAAGACAATGCAAAACCACATTCTGCACACATTACAAGGAAGGAGAGGGTGCCTGTCCCCTCTGTCCTCAGTAGAGAATGTGTGGTGAATTTGGAAATGAAAACTATGACAACAATGTTCTCATACTGTTGCACATCTTAAAGGAGATATGCAGAACCTTTATTTTTAAGTACATTTCTGAGTGGATAGTATCTCCATCCTTGATTCTTGTATGTTGCATAAATGGGAATAAAAAATATATATTTTTGAGAGTTAAAATCGACCGCAAAGTTGGCATTCGAGCTGAGCCAGCCAGTCCTGAGTGTGTGACATTACAGCAGGAACCGATTTTAAGGCCTAGGCCTTTGACAGCTATAGACCAAAGCCAGACTCGGCAGGCGAGAGTGGTTGCAATGGCCTCGTCGTTCGGATTTATTGGAGATTCTTTGGATTCCTCAGATAGTAATACATCTGACTGTGATAGTCCTGAAATTGGAGTGTGTGTACATGCTATTGCTATACACGTAGAACCGTATCAGTTCGAACCATTGGAAAATGAATCCAGTAGTAACACGTCGGCCACAGAGGCCCCCACCTTACAAAATAAAGCCAGAGAACAAAGCCGTCTAGAGAATTGGATGGAATTGAACTGACAGTCTCATGTGACTCTCATTAAAACAGGATAGATGTTGTAACTTATGCAACATACATGTACATGCATGCATTTTCACTGATAAAACATAAAAGGCTAATTAAATAATCAGATGAACTGAGACAATCACATTCTGAAGCAAATTAAATAATCTTATACCGGTAACTTAAATACACATTACAAGTTACATGTATTAATCTAAATGCAGGTAAACAACGAGTGTTGTTGTTGTTGTTGTTGTTATGTAACCAAATGAGAGTTGCAACTTACCCGTCTGTGTTCTTGCTTCTTGAAGGCCGATCTTGTGGCTGATTTGTTTTGAAATAATCTGACTTTCAGTTCTTCATTCAGTTCTTCGTTCATTCGCTTCTCCCACAAAAGGGTGAGATATTGCTGCTGAGGCAAGCATATCCAGTGGGGGGGGCATATCCAGTGGAGAAATCTGACATCTGGTCCACTCATTCTCCATTTTCTCCATACTGAGTACTCCGACATCACTGCTCGGCTCACACTCCAGGAGAACTGGTGCAACTGAATTTACTTTCCTTTTCTTGTAGTTTTCTTTTCCTTTAATTGTTGGTACTGTACCCTCTTTCAATATGGGCTTATAGCCAATGCTCCTCAACAGATCAGAGGTTTCGTATAAGTCATCAGTAAAATGCGCCAGTGAATTTTTCGCAAAATGCGTCCAAATCTTTGCAGTTTGAACATTCTTGAGCCATGAATGCAATATAAATCCACCTTCTGTTGTGTTGCTGCACCCGCTAGCAACACATGTACATGGCATGGCAATAAATTAGCTCAAAATGGAGGATCGGAGTTGCAGTCAGCTCTGTGTTTTAGTATAGCAGAAATGGCGATGAGATAGCCTTCCTGCAGTGATGTCATAGATGTCAAGGTCATTCACTCAGAGCACTACCAATATGAATAATTTTAATCATAAAAATTACTATATTAGATTTATTGTTAACGCTTAAAACTATTCCTGTGCCATTCTTGAGGTCTCAAGGCATTTATGAACAAAAAGTGAGGCCATGATTCTGCGTATCTCCTTTTAGACCTGTTTGCAGGGAGAATGAGACAAAATAACACCTGAAATGCTTCATCACTTGATGTCTTCAGTCCCTAAACATATTATAAGTTTTGTGAGAAGGAATGGCAACATTACAAAGTGGTAAATGCTTTACCATCCCAACTTTTTTTGAAATATGATGCAAGAATCAAAATTGAAATGAGTTTATCTCATCTCATTATCTCTAGCCACTTTATCCTTCTACAGGGTCGCAGGCAAGCTGGAGCCTATCCCAGCTGACTATGGGTGAAAGGTGGGGTACACCCTGGACAAGTCGCCAGGTCATCACAGGGCCAACACATAGACACAGACAACCATTCACACTCACATTCACACCTACGGTCAATTTAGAGTCACCAGTTAACCTAACCTGCATGTCTTTGGACTGTGGGGGAAACCGGAGCACCCGGAGGAAACCCACGCGGACACGGGGAGAACATGCAAACTCCACACAGAAAGGCCCTCGCCGGCCCCGGGGCTCGAACCCAGGACCTTCTTGCTGTGAGGCGACAGCGCTAACCACTACACCACCGTGCCGCCCGAAATGAGTTTATTTTGGAAAAAAAAATCAGGAGGTAAAACATCAGATAATGTGGTACTGTATTGTTTTGAGTGCAGTGCAGGTCAAAGATTATTTACAAATCTTTTTTTTTCAGTTTTAATTTCAATTTCTACATACTGTCCCAATGTTTTCTGATTTGTACCAGATAGGGCTGTGTTGAGTATTTCAGAAAATGTTGAAACCTTTTCATATACGTACAACAGTCTCTAGTTTTTACACAGAATGGCACAAAAACAACTTCCTGTGTGCGGAGGGTTTGCAGGCTGAAACACCTTGTTGATGTGTTCAGAGGAGAATGACCAGCTTGGTCTGAGCTGACAGGAAGTTTATAGTAACTCAAATAAGCACTCTTTACAAATATGGTGAGCAGAAAAGTATCTCATAACACCCAACATATCAAACCTTGAAATGAATGGGCTACAGTAGCAGGAGACCACATCAGGTTCCACTCTTGTCAGCCAAGAACATGATGAGGCTATCATGGGCACAGACTCACCCAAATTGGACTGTTGAAAATTGGAAAAAAAGACCATGTAATTTTTTTTCCTAATTTTCCTGGGTGAAATTCCCATGACATTAGCAGTTTCTGAAATATTCAAACCAGCCCATCTGGCACCAAAATCCATGTCATAATCAAAGTCATAGAACTGACACTTTTTCTTCATTAAAATGTTTGAAGTGAACATCACTCTTGCCCTATATATATATATATATATATATATATATATATATATATATATATATATATATATATATATATATAACCGCGATTCCAAAAAAGTTGGGACAAAGTACAAATTGTAAATAAAAACGGAATGCAATCATTTACAAATCTCAAAAACTGATATTGTATTCACAATAGAACATAGACAACATATCAAATGTCGAAAGTGAGACATTTTGAAATTTCATGCCAAATATTGGCTCATTTGAAATTTCATGACAGCAACACATCTCAAAAAAGTTGGGACAGGGGCAATAAGAGGCTGGAAAAGCTAAGGTACAAAAAAGGAACAGCTGTAGGACCGAATTGCAACTCATTAGGTCAATTGGCAATAGGTCATTAATATGACTGGGTATAAAAAGAGCATCCTGGAGAGGCAGTGGCTCTCAGAAGTAAAGATGGGAAGAGGATCACCAATCCCCCTAATTCTGCACCGACAAATAGTGGAGCAATATCAGAAAGGAGTTCAACAGTGTAATATTGCAAAGAGTTTGAACATATCATCATCTACAGTGCATAACATCATCAAAAGATTCAGAGAATCTGGAAGAATCTCTGTGCGTAAGAGTCAAGGCCGGAAAACCATACTGGGTGGCCGTGATCTTCGGGCCCTTAGATGGCACTGCATCACATACAGGCATGCTTCTGTATTGGAAATCACAAAATGGGCTCAGGAATATTTCCAGAGAACATTATCTGTGAACACAGTTCACCGTGCCATCTGCCGTTGCCAGCTACGGTAAAACTCTATAGTTCAAAGAAGAAGCCATATCTAAACATGATCCAGGAGCGCAGATGTCTTCTCTGGGCCAAGGCTCATTTAAAATGGACTGTGGCAAAGTGGAAAACTGTTCTGTGGTCAGACGAATCAAAATTTGAAGTTCTTTATGGAAATCAGGGACGCCATGTCATTCGGGCTAAAGAGGAGAAGGACGACCCAAGTTGTTATCAGCGCTCAGTTCAGAAGCCTGCATCTCTGATGGTATGGGGTTGCATTAGTGTGTGTGGCATGGGCAGCTTACACATCTGGAAAGACACCATCAATGCTGAAAGGTATATCCAGGTTCTAGAGCAGCATATGCTCCCATCCAGACGATGTCTCTTTTAGGGAAGCCCTTGCATTTTCCAACATGATAATGCCAAACCACATACTGCATCAATTACAGCATCATGGCTGCATAGAAGAAGGGTCCGGGTACTGAACTGGCCAGCCTGCAGTCCAGATCTTTCACCCATAGAAAACATTTGGCGCATCATAAAACAGAAGATACGACAAAAAAGACCTAAGACAGTTGAGCAACTAGAATCCTACATTAGACAAGAATGGGTTAACATTCCTATCCCTAAACTTGAGCAACTTGTCTCCTCAGTCCCCAGACGTTTACAGACTGTTGTAAAGAGAAAAGGGGATGTCTCACAGTGGTAAACATGGCCTTGTCCCAACTTTTTTGAGATGTGGTGTTGTCATGAAATTTAAAATCACCTAATTTTTCTCTTTAAATGATACATTTTCTCAGTTTAAACATTTGATATATCATCTATGTTCTATTCTGAATAAAATATGGAATTTTGAAACTTCCACATCATTGCATTCCGTTTTTATTACAATTTGTACTTTGTCCCAACTTTTTTGGAATCTGGGTTGTGTGTGTATATATAGGGTGTTTGTTTAAAAAATTGATATCATTTCATAATCTAATAACTTTGCCAATTCTTGTTCAATTGATCTCAAATTTAACAGCATGTGTGGAAACAGGTCAAAATTTTATGTTGAATGTTTTTTGTTTTTATCTTTTTTGGTATAGAAATGCCATTCACTGGAAAAGAAAAGGCATTGTGTGTGTTAGAGTACGCTCGAGCACAGTCGAACAAGACTGTGCAGCGTGCATTTATAAGAGAATTCTCTAAAAATGCACCAACTGCAATGCAGATTTGGACACGACACAAAAAGCTCAAAGAGGAAGGCTATCTGTGTGTCTGTGTCTCAGGCGGCGTGCATATTTAAAATTTGTGAAATCGTTCATCGAATCCACATACCTTTGAATTTCTCATTCAAATTTTGAGGAATAAATCTTATATTGCTCAACATTAAGCCTGTTCAGTTTCATTTGCCTAGATTATGTAGTTTCTGGGATATTTACATCTCAAATAATATCAAATTTTTTGAAACACCCTGTGTATATATATATATATATATATATATATATATATATATATATATATATATATATATATATATAGTACTGTGCAAAAGTTTTAGTGCAAAATTAAATGTTACAGAAAAAAAATGCTTGTCTTTGAGCAGGATATTACATAAGAGAGCGCTTTTCAGATTAAGAAAGAAAGCATAATGAAGGCTGCTGGGTTTTGGTGCAAAATTAAGAAGCAAGTGACAGTCAAAGTATCCAGAAAAACTGTGGCTGGTTGTACAAGATGCTCAGCAAAACCTACAGCTCATTTCTTTATAAAACTGCATTCATTGTCCCTGAGACTCCTTTTTTTTTAAAGCAAAGGGACATCTCACACCAAATATTGAATGTTTTTCATTTATTATGGCTTATTGCTGTTTATATATATTTTTTTCATGTTGAATCATTTCATTTCATGCCTTGCACATAACTAACAGCTTTTCTGAGCTTCACAACATACATTTCTCTGGACAACAAATGTTCGATCTACCCGTTCAATTCAAGATGGTATAGCCTCAAGTTTTTGGTGTTTAAGGCCAGTGGTTTTTCGATTTGTCAGATTCTTTGAAATCTGGCTACAGATGTTTGTGCTGCTTCTTAAAATGCTCACTGTTGTGCAGAGAAATGGCACCAAGCCTTTTATTTATTTATTTATTTATTTATTTATAGCAACCATGTTGGTAGGAAATGAGTGTAAGCTCAAGTATAGATGTCTGCATGAGTTTGTGCTTTTATGGACATTGCAATGATTGCAGGATTTTTTTTGCTGCCATTTTCATTATCTCCCCAGAAGTTTTGAAATGCTACTACATACATGTCCACATTCATAAACAGAAGTATATAAAAGCTTCATTTGCTGGTAAATTGAATTGAATGGGTTTAATACAAGCCTCAATAAGTCAACCTATAAACTTGGATATGTTTTATTATATTCAGGAACAAAAAGACTCTCCTGCTCTAATAACTAAATGAAATTTGAATGAACACATAAATAATGTTCATGCTATGTTCCATGCTATAATAAACTAACAACAGGTCTATCACTTATATCTTCCTCCTATTATTATCCCTTCTAATAAAACTGAAAAATAGCAGAGAAAATTACTAAGATGGATTAGAGAGATAAAGAGAGAGGGAGAGAGATAGTCCTCAATATTCTATACAAACCCTCTGGAGAGAGATCTGCACTGAATACTGTGAAGGGAACACTAGAGCTTTACTTCTGTTCAGCTGACCTGTACTACTCAATAATTCAGAATGGATAAAGATGAGACTGTAGATTACAGCTTGTGACTAAATTGCCTGAATGCACTTTGTGGCAGTTTCCTCCCTCAAAAATTGGTATTATGTCTTACCACTGCATGATGACATGTTCATCATATTTTATTTCAGTTTGTGATGGAGTCTATTTTGCCCGTTTTATTAAAAATGTGATGAAAGTGCAGGACAGAAGTCAGAATAGAATAAAGATAATCAGGCCAAAATGCACATAGAAATGCTCCTGAAATAATTTAGCTGCAATACTGGGATTCGTGCAGATGCAGCATTGATATACTGCATAAAGCTGACATTAAAAATAACCAGACAATTATATAATTGTATTATAATTGGGAAATACTGGCACAACTACAATTCTTCTCTCAACTGTTGTATTTCAAAGCCTGGAAGGTGTTCAGCTCACTTCACATCTGATACCATTAATTGAAGTCTACCTTACTGTGTACTGAGGCTCCACTGCAATGTGCTTGGTGTATTGGGGCCATCGACACTGAAACAGAACCAATTTGTTCCTGTTCATTTAAATAGTCTGTTTCACTGCATGAAACAAGAGGCTTTTGTTACTTATACAGTTAGGTCCATAAATATTTGGACAGATACAACATTTTTCTAATTTTGGTTCTGTACATTACCACAATGAATTTTGAACAAAACAATTCAGATGCAGTTGAAGTTCAGACTTTCAGCTTTAATTCAGTGGGTTGAACAAAATGATTGCATAAAAATGTGAGGAACTAAAGCATTTTTTAAACACAATCCCTTCATTTCAGGGGCTCAAAAGTAATTGGACAAATTAAATAATTGTAAATAAAATGTTCATTTCTAATACTTGGTTGAAAACCCTTTGTTGGCAATGACTGCCTGAAGTCTTGAACTCATGGACATCACCAAACGCTGTGTTTCCTCCTTTTTAATGCTCTGCCAGGCCTTTACTGCAGCGGTTTTCAGTTGCTGTTTTTTTGTGGGCCTTTCTGTCTGAAGTTCAGTCTTTAACAAGTGAAATGCATGCTCAATTGGGTTGAGATCAGATGACTGACTTGGCCATTCAAGAATATTCCACTTCTTTGCTTTAATAAACTCCCGGGTTGCTTTGGCTTTATGTTTTGGGTCATTGTCCATCTGTATTATGAAACGCCGACCAATCAGTTTGGCTGCATTTGGCTGGATTTGAGCACACAGTATGTTTCTGAATACCTCAGAATTCATCCGGCTGCTTCTGTCCTGTGTCACATCATCAATAAACACTAGTGACCCAGTGACACTGGCAGCCGTGCATGCCCAAGCCATCACACTGCCTCCGCCGTGTTTTACAGATGATGTGGTATGCTTTGGATCATGAGCTGTACCACACCTTCGCCATACTTTTTTCTTGCCATCATTCTGGTAGAGGTTGATCTTGGTTTCACCTGTCCAAAGAATGTTCTTCCAGAACTGTGCTGGCTTTTTTAGATGCTTTTTTAGCAAAGTCCAATCTAGCCTTTTTATTCTTGAGGCTTACCGTATGAGTGGCTTGCACTGTGCAGTTAACCCTCTGTATTTACTTTCATGCAGCCTTCTCTTTATGGTAGATTTGGATATTGATACGCCTACTTCCTGGAGAGTGTTGTTCACTTGGTTGACTGTTGTGAAGGGGTTTCGCTTCACCATGGAAATTATTCTGCGATCATCCACCACTGTTGTCTTCTGTGGGCGTCCAGCTCTTTTTGCATTGATGAGTTCACCAGTACTTTCTTTCTTTCTTTCTCAGGATGTACCAAACTGTAGATTTTGCCACTCCTAATATTGTAGCAATTTCTCAGATGGTTTTTTTCTGTTTTTGCAGCTTAAGGATGGCTTGTTTCACCTGCATGGAGAGCTCCTTTGACCGCATGTTTTCTTCACAGCAAAATCTTCCAAATGCAAGCACCACACCTCAAATCAACTCCAGGCCTTTTATCTGCTTAATTGAGAATGACATAACGAAGGAATTGCCCACACCTGCCCATGAAATAGCCTTTGAGTCAATTGTCCAATTACTTTTGGTCCCTTTTAAAACAGGGTGGCACATGTTAAGGAGCTGAAACTCCTAAACCCTTCATCCAATTTTAATGTGGATACCCTCAAATGAAAGCTGAAAGTCTGGACTTTGTCCATGTCCATTATATAACTCATCTCATCTCATTATCTGTAGCCGCTTTATCCTGTTCTACAGGGTCGCAGGCAAGCTGGAGCCTATCCCAGCTGACTACGGGCAAAAGGCGGGGTACACCCTGGACAAGTCACCAGGTCATCACAGGGCTGACACATGGACACAGACAACCATTCACACTCACACCTATGGTCAATTTAGAGTCACCAGTTAACCTAACCTGCATGTCTTTGGACTGTGGGGGAAACTGGAGCACCCGGAGGAAACCCACGCGGACACGGGGAGAACATGCAAACTCCGCACAGAAAGACCCTCTTCAGCCACGGGACTGAAACCCAGACCTTCTTGCTGTGAGGCGACAGCGCTAACCACTACACCACCATGCCTCCCCGTGTCAAAATCTTCCTAAATTAAAAGTATTAAAGTAGTATCCATTCTCTCTCTCTCTCTCTCTCTCTCTCTCTCTCTCTCTCTCTTATATTTAAATGTCCTCAGATATTAAAACTAGAAGGCCTTCCAATTTCATAAAATCAGTGAAATTTAGTTCCCTGTGAAATTTGGTCTTTGTGATATATGTTTATTTCTGTAATATATATATAAAAAAAACAGGCCATTCTGTCACTGGGAAGTTATTTAATTTGAAGGGATTCCCTAGCAAATAGTGCACATGAAATCGCTTGCTTCATGCACAGACAGAGGAAGCAGACAGAGGAAGTCCGTGTGCGCATGTGCAGTTTTACTTTCAGCTTCTTCTTTTGGGTTTTACAGCAGCGGGCATCCACAGTATGCATTACTGCCATCTACAGATTTACCTTGACCGTGCACTGACAGTTACATCTTCTGTCGCTAAACGAACAGCTGATCACACCGAGGTGCTCACTGACCGCCGATATTTATTAGTTTGGGCCTGCATTTTCTTTCCTTCGCAACATAACGTCTTTTCTTCTCACTTTCTGTTACTGTAGTCGTTCTTTCAAGTTTCATTCGCATCCTCCGTTTTCCTCTCCTGTTTCAAATTTGTATCCCATAATGCCTTGTGCGAACGGGGAAAGCCCACCACGTGATGCATGATGTAGTACCTTGAATTGGGTCACGGCGAAGCAAGAAAAAATAGAGGGGAATTTAGGGCTACATGACCCTAAATTCATTAATTGTTCTATATTAAAAAATAATAATTATAAAATTCGAAGTCTGTGATTTGAATCCGGTAGGTTTTGGTCACTAAACAAAAATAATTGGGTGTCAGGGAAAATTCTTTTTATGACCTGAACTTGAAAAATCTGAATGGCAGTCTACCTTTAAAAAAAAAAAAAAAAGTCAGCGTTTTTAACTGATGAAATTAAGGTAGTCATGTGAAAAGTAACTTTTATTACTTCTTTAAAATTGTTTGAACATTATTTTTGTTCTATAGTGGCTATGTCATTTTGCTTGAAAACATCATCCAATCTCAAAGTGTAAGTTTACGATATTTACCATTAGAGAGAGCTTACTGAACGAATTATGTTTGTGTCACACTCTTGCAGCTCAGGGAATGAGGAAATGGGAGACAGGTATGACAGTTCAAGGTGTTCAAGTTTAAGTCTACTTTTTAGTGACTGTTTCTCTCTCTCTCTCACTCTCTCTCTGCACTTTAGACACATACCGTACACATATGTCTGGACATACACACAGTGCTGGGTCACAGCGCTCTCTAGTCATTGGCTTCTCTCTGAAAGAACACAAAAGACACACATAAGTAAAATGTACTCAACATGCCTTTTCAAATAAGATGGAGTTCATTGATTCCAGTGAGGCAAAAGGAGCAATTCTTTACACACACACATATTTTATATATATATATATATATATATATATATATATATAATGAGGGCGGCACGGTGGTGTAGTGGTTAGCGCTGTCGTCTCACAGCAAGAAGGTCCGGGTTCGAGCCCCGTGACCGGCGAGGGCCTTTCTGTGCGGAGTTTGCATGTTCTCCCCGTGTCCGTGTGGGTTTCCTCCGGGTGCTCCGGTTTCCCCCACAGTCCAAAGACATGCAGGTTAGGTTAACTGATGACTCTTAATTGACCGTAGGTGTGAATGTGAGTGTGAATGGTTGTCTGTGTCTATGTGTCAGCCCTGTGATGACCTGGCGACTTGTCCAGGGTGTACCCCGCCTTTCGCCCGTAGTCAGCTGGGATAGGCTCCAGCTTGCCTGCGACCCTGTAGAAGGATAAAGCGGCTAGAGATAATGAGATGATATATATATATATATATATATATATATATATATAACATACTGTATATATAACATACTGTACATATGAGTCTTACTTCAGCATAAAATGTAGGGCCTGGGCACTCATCTCCAAGTTCCACAGTGGTTTATCCATACTCAAGCACACACTGATAGCTCTAGTGCGAACTACCTTGAGCAGTATGAGAAGGTCACGTCCAGTGACTAATTGAATTGAACTTGATTGGGTCATAAACTAAAATGATTGGCAGGTCCCATTTTAATCATGTGTAGTGCACAGTCATTGGCTGCATGAAAGAAGAAACGACCTTTGTGATTTGTAGTGAGTAGTTTGCAGCTCTAAATAAAAATGTTGTCAGTAAAAAAATAAATAAAATAATAATAATAATAATAATAAAAGGGGTTTTTTCCCCATTGGAAATTAAGTAATAGTACAAATATTCATTTCAATAATACTCAAGTGGGCGGCACGGTGGTGTAGTGGTTAGCGCTGTCGCCTCACAGCAAGAAGGTCCGGGTTCGAGCCCCGTGGCCGGCGAGGGCCTTTCTGTGCGGAGTTTGCATGTTCTCCCCGTGTCCGCGTGGGTTTCCTCCGGGTGCTCCGGTTCCCCCACAGTCCAAAGACATGCAGGTTAGGTTAACTGTTGACTCTAAACTGACCGTAGGTGTGAATGTAAGTGTGAATGGTTGTCTGTGTCTATGTGTCAGCCCTGTGATGACCTGGCGACTTGTCCAGGGTGTACCCTGCCTTTCGCCCGTAGTCAGCTGGGATAGGCTCCAGCTTGCCTGCGACCCTGTAGAAGGATAAAGCGGCTAGAGATAATGAGATGATTGAGATGAGATAATACTCAAGTAAAGCCAACTACGCCAAACTAATAGTATATTAACAAAGCATTGTCTGTATACAGTATACTAGTATACTACTCAAGTATTGTCCATCCCTGTCAGTCGTGAACATTGTCATAAAGTCTATAGTGTCACAACACTATAGCCGACAACACTCTTGCTGCTACAATGATGACCACCTTCTCCCATTAGATTCATATTTTACTACGTGTGAGGCATGATGGTGGTGAGAACAAAAAATATTACACACTATAAGTTGTTTTGTACCCCATAAATACAATAGTAAATAACTAAACAAAAATAGTAATCATCCCTACATACAGAGAGAGAGAGAGAGAGAGAGAGATGTATGTACTGTCCTAAATGATAATTAAGGCAGAATACAAGGCTAATTCCAAATGCATTCTAATATTACTAATAACGTTCTTTTTTTTTTGTCTTTTTTCTTAATTTAGCCACTGGAGGTTTTCAGGTCAGTATATTATGTTTTCATTTATTTCAGTAAAATGTTATCTCAGTAACACTGCCTCATATGGGGGGGGGGGGGGGGGGTGCATGCTATAATCAATCGGCTATGTTTAGAGTCGTTAGTAGAGAAAGTCAAAGTCAGCTGTGCATTTTTTTGCGATTTTTAAAAATATATATATATATTTGTATAATCGGCTGTGTCTGTCTCTCTAGCTCAACTGTACCCCTTATTGATCCATACTTTCCAACACTATATTTTCACTATATTTTCAGCGCACACACACACACACACACACACAAAAAAAAAAAATAATGTGTTTGCATTTGCTTTTTTTTTTCCTCTATTACCCATTTAGATCCAGATGACTTTAAGTACAAACACCCGCTCTCCATCAGCTTTATACCATGAATACTGGCCAACTGCAACATAAACAAATGCTGACGGATATTACATATATGGGAATAAGAGCAAAAGTGTGATGTGTGATTAACTCCTGGATAGCTTTTTAGAACACTTTCAAATCTGTCTGTTATTTGATAAAAGCCTTTACCAAGATTAAATTCAAGAGCTGAATCTTATGCTTAACATAACACTCATACAGCACACCTGATTTTGTACAAGTCAAATACCATGATTCTGTACTGTAATTTTGCTACAATAATGCTCATAAAAAGGTCAACAATGTCATCGTTATGATTTCATATTTAACTGGTCCAGACGACAAATGAATGCGTCACGCATTTTATTGGTTACTAGCTGCTATAATGAGGAATAAGATGAAAACTACTAGCCAGTGAGCTATACTCTGAACATTGGGTGACAGCTGAGAATGCACTGTGAGTTTTGAGTCATTTTCCCATATTACTAGCATGTTATTTTAATCATATTTTAATCAAGATATTTTATTTCCTTCGCCTATTAACATTATTACTATGGCAAGGCTGGGTGGTGGTAGATACTGCTTTGGATAATTAGTTGACAAATTCTGAATACCACCACTATATTTACTATGGTCTGGCATCCACCCAAAATCCATGAGTGCATCACACTTATCGGTTTAATTGCGCAGGTCATGCTGTGATTTTTATCAAGCATATTTCCTCAGTCGAACTAAAATTAATTCCTGACTACACCACTCTCTCTAAATGAGTGGATTTTAACCTATTCCTTGGACAGTATTAAGTAAAGAGGTATTGATGTGGCTGTACCTCTGGACCTAATTTTGATTCATACATTATAATATCTGACCATCTTAACACAAACTAGCCATAATAAAATAATGTTTAAAAATAAGTAGAAAAATGTTAACTAAAAAAAAAACACAACAACAACACTGTTCTTTCTTTTGTAGTCAATATATCACACATACCACAGATGATGGGGAACTCATGGCCTAATGTTTAGAGAAGTAACTTTAGGCTCTGAAGGTTGCTGGTTTGATTCCCTGGACCAGCAGGAGTTGCTGAAGTGCCTTTGAACAAGGCAGTTGCTCCCCAGGCTGCTCTGGGTATGTTGTATGTCACTCTGGTTAAGAGTGTCTGCTAAATGCCATTAACGTAAGATATAAAAAAATATTACGAGCAGAATTATGACCCTTAAAAAGACAAATATATATTTAATTCTGTATAGTTCAGCATTGAAGCATATGGCAGTTAAATTTGTTGTGAATTTGATTAATGCAGCTCACCGCAAACACCTTGATGATATGAAGTGAACAAATTGGATTTTAATGTTCTCTATTTTCCCAAACCAAACGAGTTGTTGCCAGTTTGGTGTGGCTTCATATATAAGGAATAAGTTTATTCTTTAGATTTATCATTGCAAAAACCCGCTCAGCCATTATAGCTCTTAGATAAACATTAATAGATTATGGATTCATTAATGGATTATGCAACCCTGATTCCAAAAAAGTTGGGACAAAGTACAAATTGTAAATAAAAACGGAATGCAATGATGTGGAAGTTTCAAAATTCCATATTTTATTCAGAATAGAACATAGATGACATATCAAATGTTTAAACTGAGAAAATGCATCATTTAAAGAGAAAAATTAGGTGATTTTAAATTTCATGACAACAACACATCTCAAAAAAGTTGGGACAAGGCCATGTTTACCACTGTGAGACATCCCCTTTTCTCTTTACAACAGTCTGTAAACGTCTGGGGACTGAGGAGACAAGTTGCTCAAGTTTAGGGATAGGAATGTTAACCCATTCTTGTCTAATGTAGGATTCTAGTTGCTCAACTGTCTTAGGTCTTTTTTGTCGTATCTTCCATTTTATGATGCGCCAAATGTTTTCTATGGGTGAAAGATCTGGACTGCAGGCTGGCCAGTTCAGTACCCGGACCCTTCTTCTACACAGCCATGATGCTGTAATTGAGATGCAGTATGTGGTTTGGCACTGTCATGTTGGAAAATGCAAGGTCTTCCCTGAAAGAGACGTCGTCTGGATGGGAGCATATGTTGCTCTAGAACCTGGATATACCTTTCAGCATTGATGGTGTCTTTCCAGATGTGTAAGCTGCCCATGCCACATGCACTAATGCAACCCCATACCATCAGAGATGCAGGCTTCTGAACTGAGCGCTGATAACAACTTGGGTCGTCCTTCTCCTCTTTAGTCCAAATGACACGGCGTCCCTGATTTCCATAAAGAACTTCAAATTTTGATTCGTCTGACCACAGAACAGTTTTCCACTTTGCCACAGTCCATTTTAAACGAGCCTTGGCCCAGAGAAGACGTCTGCGCTTCTGGATCATGTTTAGATACGGCTTCTTCTTTGAGCTATAGAGTTTTAGCTGGCAACGGCAGATGGCGCGGTGAATTGTGTTCACAGATAATGTTCTCTGGAAATATTCCTGAGCTCATTTTGTGATTTCCAATACAGAAGCATGCCTGTATATGATGCAGTGCCGTCTAAGGGCCCGAAGATCACGGACACCCAGTATGGTTTTCTGGCCTTGACCCTTACGCACAGAGATTCTTCCAGATTCTCTGAATCTTTTGATGATATTATGCACTGTATATGATGATATGTTCAAACTCTTTGCAATTTTACACTGTCGAACTCCTTTCTGATATTGCTCCACGTCAGCGCAGAATTAGGGGGATTGGTGATCCTCTTCCCGTCTTTACTTCTGAGAGCCGCTGCCACTCCAAGATGCTCTTTTTATACCCAGTCATGTTAATGACCTATTGCCAATTTACCTAATGAGTTGCAATTTGGTCCTCCAGCTGTTCCTTTTTTGTACCTTTAACTTTTCCAGCCTCTTATTGCCCCTGTCCCAACTTTTTTGAGATGTGTTGTCTCATCTCATCTCATCTCATCTCATTATCTCTAGCCGCTTTATCCTTCTACAGGGTCGCAGGCAAGCTGGAGCCTATCCCAGCTGACTACGGGCGAAAGGCGGGGTACACCCTGGACAAGTCGCCAGGTCATCACAGGGCTGACACATAGACACAGACAACCATTCACACCTACGGTCAATTTAGAGTCAACAGTTAACCTAACCTGCATGTCTTTGGACTGTGGGGGAAACCGGAGCACCCGGAGGAAACCCACGCGGACACGGGGAGAACATGCAAACTCCGCACAGAAAGGCCCTCGCCGGCCCCGGGGCTCGAACCCAGGACCTTCTTGCTGTGAGGTGACAGCGCTAACCACTACACCACCGTGCTGCCCGAGATGTGTTGTTGTCATGAAATTTCAAATGAGCCAATATTTGGCATGAAATTTAAAAATGTCTCACTTTCGACATTTGATATGTTGTCTATGTTCTATTGTGAATACAATATCAGTTTTTGAGATTTGTAAATTATTGCATTCCATTTTTATTTACAATTTGTACTTTGTCCCAACTTTTTTGGAATCGGGGTTTGTACGTACAATATGTAAGAAGGGTGTAGGGGAAGCCATGGCCTAATGGTTACAGAAGCAGCTTTAGGATGTACAGCCTGGAGAGCAGTTGGGGGTTAGACGCCTTGCTCAAGAGCACTTCAGGTGTTCCTGCTGGTCCAGGGAATCAAACCAGCTGAACTGGAGGTAGCAGAGTTGAAGATGTTTTTGATTTTCATTGAGAGTGACAAAGTTGGACTGGATGAGAAATGAGTATATTAGAGGGACAGCACATGTAGGACAGCTTGGAGACAAAGTGAGAGAGGCAAGATTGAGATGGTTTGGACACTTATAGAGGAAAGATCCAGGGTATATATTAGGAAAAGAGTGATGGAGATGGAGTTGCCAGGAAGAAGGAAAAGATGAAGACCAAAGATGAGATTTATGGATGTGGTGAAGGAGGACATGAGGACAGTTGGTGTGACAGAAAAAGATACGGCAGACAGGAGGAGATGGAGGAACGTTATCTGATGTGGCGACCCTGAACGGGAACAGCTGAAAGAAGAAGAAGATGTATGAAGGGTGTAACACGATGCCAGTATCTCGATCTGTAGCCATATCTGTTTAATATCGATAGCTACAGTATGTCTGTATATGGATTTGAACTGGGTTTGGTTTAAATCAGACGTTTTTGTCTTTTTTTTTTTTAATAAATGTGAACCCTATCACTATGCCTTCAGAGACAGTAGGAAAATGACTGCTGGAAAAAGGATTCTTTTTTATTCAGAATAAAGATCTTTTGGTGGCACAGTGGTGTAGTGCTTAGCACTGTTGCCTCACAGCAAGAAGGTTCTAGGTTCAAGCCCAGTGGGTGACAGGGGCCTTTCTGTGTGGAGTTTGCATGTTCTCCCCATGTCTGTATGCGTGTGCTCTGGTTTCCCCCACAGTCCAAAGACATGCAGGTTAGGCTAATTGGTGGCTCTAAATTGACCGTAGGTGTGAATGGTTGTTTGTCTCTGTGTATCAGCCCTGCGATGATCTGGCAACTTGTCCAGAGTGTACCCCACCTCTCACCCATAGTCAGCTGGGATAGGCTCCATATTGCCTGCGACCCTGCACAGGATAAATGGTTACGGATAATGGATGGATGGAAAATAGATATCTTTCCTAAATCAGGGAGCGATTGTGTATAAATGATAACAGTAGTAACGTTTGGGGGGTTTTATATTCCAGAATGACCAGATACATTCACTGGGTAGCAGTGCTGCCGCTAATCAAAATGGGGTCCTTTAAGGAGCATTTATTTATAATTCATTTATTCATTCAGCTTTATGAAACACTTTACCCTGGTCAGGGATGTGGTGAATCCGGAGCTGATCTCAATATGATTTTCCAATAAGATTTTCATTTAATAAAAATGAAGAATGATGAAAGCAGAGATATTGTCCCTGTTCTGAGTGGGTTATATGGAGTGGTGGCTCTATAAATAAAAGCATGGTTTTTTTTCTGTGTTTTGGGCCAGTTTTTGTATAGAAGTATGGCTATATGGGGCAGCATAGTATAGAAGTATGGCCATATAAGTATGGGACGGCATGGTGGTGTAGTGGTTAGCACTGTCGCCTCACAGCAAGAAGGTTCTGGGTTTGAGCCCAGTGGCCAACGGGGGCCTTTCTGTCTGGAGTTTTCATGTTCTCCCCGTGTCTGCGTGGGTTTCCTCTGGGTGCTCTGGTTTCCCCCACAGTCCAAAGACATGCGGTTTGGTTAACATGGGGTGGCCATGGGCTGAAGTGCCCTTGAGCGAGGCACCTAACCCCCAACTGCTCCCCGGGCGCTGTAGCATAGCTGCCCACTGCTCTGAGTATGTATGTGTGCTCATTGCTCACTTGTGTGTGTTCACTGCTTCAGATGTGTTAAATGCAGAGGAGGAATTTCACTGTGCTTAAAGCATATACGCAGAACCATGGCCTCATTTTCATTTATAAATGCCTTGAGACCTCAAGAATGGCACAGGAATAGTTTTAAGTGTTAACAATATTTCTAATATAGTAATTTTTACGATTTAAGTGATTTATATAGGTAGAGGTCTGAGTGAATGATGTTGACGTCCGTAACGTCATAACAGGAAGTCTTTCGGTCTCATCGCCATTTCTGCTATACTAAAACACAGAGTTGACTGCAACTCCGATCCTCTATTTTGAGCTAATTTATCGCTATGCCACGTAGATTTGTTTTTGGCCGGTGCAGCAACACGACAGAAGCTGGATTTATGTTGCATTCATGGCCCAAGAATGTTCAAACTGCAAGATTTGGACGCGTTTTATGAGAAATTCACGGGCACATTGGGCGTCTATGAAGTGGTCTCTCCTCTGTTCTGCACATTTTACTGAAGACTCGTACGAGACCTCTGTTCTGTTGAGGAGTGTTGGCTAAAAGCCCGTATTGAAAGAGGGTGCAGTAAAGAAAACTACAAGAAAAGGAAAGTATTTATTTATTTATTTATTTATTTATTTATTTTAAAAGGAAAGTGAGTTCAGTTGCACTAGTCCTCCCGGAGTGAGCTGAGGGTTGTTGCTAAAACCCGGGACGGAACGGGACGGGACATATCGCTCGGGCAGTGACCTCCCTGCAGTTGTTGCTAAAACTGGTGACATCCCGTTCCATTCTGGGTTTTAGTAATTGCCTGAGCCAAGCAGTAATGGTGGAGTACACAGTATGAAGAAAAGTGAATGAGTGTAGTAGCCATCTTATTTCTAAACTGGATATTGCTGCCATCTCTCCCTTACGTGAAAGAAGTGAATGAACGGAGAACTGAACGGACACCTGAAAGTCAGATTGTTTCAAAAACAATCGGCCTTCAAGAAGCGAGAACACAGACGGGTAAGCTCCGACTCTCATTTGGATAAAAAAAAACAACAACACGTTGTTTACCTGCATTTTGATTAATACATGTAACTTGTATTGTGTGTTTAAGTTACCAGTATTCTATTATTTAATTTGCTTCAGAATGTGATTGTCTCAGTTTATCTGATTATTTAATGAGCCTTTTACGTTTTATCAGTGAAAGTGCATGCATGTACATGTATATTGCATAAGTTATAACACCTATCCTGTTTTAATGAGAGTCAACCCACAGTCAGTGAAGTCAAATCCATCTTAGTTGAGCAAGTCGGTAACGGTATTTCTTACTCTCACCATAAATTTTTATTTATATTATTTTGTTCCGGCGGCACGGTGGTGTAGTGGTTAGCGCTGTCGCCTCACAGCAAGAAGGTCCTGGGTTCGAGCCCCGGGGCCGGCGAGGGCCTTTCTGTGTGGAGTTTGCATGTTCTCCCTGTGTCCGTGTGGGTTTCCTCCGGGTGCTCCGGTTTCCCCCACAGTCCAAAGACATGCAGGTTAGGTTAACTGGTGACTCTAAATTGACCGTAGGTGTGAGTGTGAATGGTTGTCTGTGTCTATGTGTCGGCCCTGTGATGACCTGGCGACTTGTCCAGGGTGTACCCCGCCTTTCGCCCGTAGTCAGCTGGGATAGGCTCCAGCTTGCCTGTGACCCTGTAGAAGGATAAAGCAGCTAGAGATAATGAGATGAGATGAGATTATTTTGTTCCATAGTTGCAAAAGGCCTCGGCCTTAAAACTTGTTCCTGCTGTGATGTCATGCACTCAGGGCTGGCTGGCTCAGCAGGGCAGCTCAAATGCCAACTTTGTGGTCGAAGATGTTTAACTCTCAAAAATATATTTTTTTATTCGCATTTATGCAGCATACAAGGGTCAAGGATGGAGATACTATCCACTCAGAAATGTATTTAAAAATAAAGGCTCTGTGTATCTCCTTTAAGTGTATCTGTGATTAATAAAGTTCTTCTTCTCGAAAAAGGTTAGGCTACTGGGGAAAATCACTGATGCTATTGGTAACTGTAAGAACGCATTATTCAGTTAAATCACTACAATGTCTTACCTGTGTGAGACTTGTTTACTAAAGCAACATAAAAAAAATTGCAGGCAAGCACAACGGAGTATATCGTGTAAAAAAATTAAGACATGGCAACATGAACAACAGGAACAAACAAGGTACAGATTGACATCTTTGTGTACACACTCAGCTGCAGTGAATCCCACAGGTAGGCAGCAGAGGATAACATTGTCTGACATGGTTCCAGTAATTAATGATGAATGAACTCCTGCATCACTGACAAATGATGTCTGATCTCAAAGGAGAGAGCCTGCTCTGACTAACAAACATACAATTCATTACTGATCCTCATCCCCTACTTTTCTTCTTCTTTCTCCTTCACTTGCTTTCTGAAGTCCAGTGGAATTTTGTATCTCATGCTGAAAATTTATCCCCAGACGCTAGTCACCTGTTCAAATTTTAACATACTTCTTCTCTCCTCTCACACATGAAGGAGTACTGCAGAAATTAATACAGTACCACTTCCATACTGATTTAGGATTTAAAATGCAAGACACTTTGCTGAAGTTTCAAGACAAGATATCATCAGTATCAGTCTATAAAAGGTGAAGACATTGTGTGAATCTGGATTCTGTTCTTCCTGCCAAATTTCCCAAAGACATAATAAGACCTTTGAATTACATGATATGTCAAAATTATGTGGCCATCACACCTAGATGAGCCTGTTGAACATATCATTGCAAAGTCGGTCCCTTTGCGTCTATAACAGCCATCACTCTTCTGGGAAGGCTTTCCCCTCAAATTTGAAATGAGGCTGCGGGAATCTCTGCCCATTCAGGTGCAAGAGTGTTAGTGTAATGTGAGTGATACTCGGTGAGGAGGCATACTCAGTGCTCCAATTTATCCTAAAGGTGTTCAGTGGGGTTGAGGTCAGGAATCTGTGCTGGCCACCTTCATTCTTCCACTCCAGCCTTGGCAAACCATGCCTTTATGGAGCTCGCTTTTGGCATGGGGCATTGTTATGACGGAACAGGTTAGTTTCAGACAATGAAGGGAAATCTTACTGCTACTGCATACAAATACATTGTAGACAATTATGTGCTTTCAGGTTTGAGGCAATAGTCTGGGAAAGACCCATATATGGGTGTGATGGTCAAGTGTCCACATACTTTTGATCATACACTGTAGTATAAGATTCTATCGATTCTTTAAGTTATAGAGTCATAGAATTGTGACCCTCAATTATTTGGATTTTTTTGTATCTTTTGCTTTCTTGAATTTTTAAATAGTTTTGTACTATAAATGTTAGTTATATGTCATAGTGTTAATGTCAACTACTGAATCAAAGTGTTGAGTTCAGTTTGGTTGTATCATCTGCCAAGAACCTCTTTCTATGAATTTCCTTCTGGGATTAAAGGTTCTGACTGCAATGTTGAATTCTAGGCAAAAATGTTCGATTTCCATTGCTGTTGGAATTTTGAGATGTTTCACTGCTGCACATACTGTGTATCCATCTAAATATTTTGCAGAAATAAAATGTGTCCCGCATTTTATGATTCCGGAGATTGCCGAAGCAAGTGAACAACAATATCATGTGATGATCATGGGGTGTGTTTGATCTACTTTTCATCAAAACGAGTCAGCATGCACAAACGTGGTAGGCTCCGCTCTCCCAGGCCTTTCAATTACATAATTTGGGCTACACCCTGTATTTCTGAAGTTGGGCTTTTTCCGTCATGATACAGGGTAATTTGGGCTTTTCTGCACATGCAAAGTGCTGTTTTCCCAGTGCCCTGTGTTTAAACCTGCTGCTGCTTTTTTAGCTACAAAGTTATGAATAAATAATCTATGAATGTTATTTTTACCTTTTTTGCAAAATGTCTACAGCATTAATCCCTCTTGATGTACATGACAAAAATAATTAAAGCCTATCCCAGCTGACTATGGGTGAGAGACGGGGTACACCCTGGACAAGTCACCAGATCATTGCAGGCCTGATACATAGGGACACACAACCAATCACACTCACTCACACACCTACGGTCAATTTATAGCCATCAATTAACCTAACCTGCATGTCTTTGGACTGTGGGGGAAACCGGAGCACCCGGAGGAAACCCACACAGACACAGGGAGAACATGCAAACTCCACACAGAAAGGCCCCTGTTGGCCACTGGGCTTGAACCCAGAACCTTCTTGCTGTGAGGTGACAGTACTAAGCACTACACCACTGTGCTGCAGTATGATAAAATTAATTGAATAATCACAAGAATGGATCTGCATTTCATTTTGGAAACATTGATGTGCTTTTAATCCACTCTAATATTCAGTGGCGATCCTAGAGTGATTTACTCCCCGGGGGAAATGCCCTGCTGGCGCCCCCCCCCCCCCCCCCCGCCCGTCTTGTTTTTTTTTCCGGGGTTTTTTTTTTGGGGACCTTTTTTTTGGGGGGGGGACAGTTTTTTTTTTTCACGCCCGCGCTCGTGCCCCCCCCCCCCCCGCGTTGAGCTCTGTATTAGCCAACAGAATGTTAACAGCTTTACATGGTCGTTTAAACATTTCTCGTCGTGTGTTGTATGTCGCAGACACGGCCCGTTATAAATTTGCTGTTACCAGAATGGCAATGATCAAGTCGTAATGTATTACTTAAGACCTGGGTGCGATTTGCTGGGGGGGATGGGGGGGATCATCCCCCCCTCTGGTTTTTATCTCTGCTGAAAAAAAAATCCTCGGGGACAACCCCGTCAATAAAACAAACAAGCCAAAAAAAAAGTTGACATGACAGGCATGTTGTGACACAGTTTTCTATGGTCTACATTGCACTCACTTTCAAAATGACCCGAAGTGGCAGCTTTGATGTTCATGAACATCCCCAGCAAATAGATACATTGTAGATAATAACAATATCTTTGCGTTGCAGGGATGCAAACAGCGCGCCTTTTGGCGGATGCCGCCTTTTTCACGGCCGATTTTTTTTTTTTTAGGGTGGGCGTTGGAGTATCTGATTATAGTTTCAAAGTAAATTCTGTATTAAAATTACTAAATAAGCAAATCCGTTACAGTCCATGAAACAGGAAGTATAAGGATGAGAAAAAAACAGTTTAAATCGGAAAGCTGCGCACAATGTGAACTGCGCCATCAGAGCAAACTGTTCATTTAGTATTAATGTATTTTAGTGATTTTCGAGTCACTGTCCATTTAATCCGGAGGGAGAGAAACATCACAGCAACGCGACAAGCAATGTGAACTTTGTTGTGTTAGTGTTCGTGCATTTAGTCAGAGAGATAAGAAGATGAATTTACTATCTCGGGTTTAGTGTTCGTTTTCATTTAGTGTTATTCATTTGATATCATCGGATGTTATTGAGCTGTTAGCCTATTGTTACCTTAATTTTGTGATGTTTCATGATTAAAAAAAAAAAAAACATCCCCCCTTCTGGTTTTTTGACAAATCGCACCCTGCTTAAGACTCTGTGTATTATGTCATAGTAGTGTAGTACTATGGTAGTAAAGTCTTTTTGATGACTAGTACAACGTTCCACTGGCGGGATTGTGCATATTATGGGGCTACGGCAAGTTAGGCACACACACACACTGATGACGTCACCTGCGCAACTTTGGTATTGGGCTTCCCCATACAAAATGTTCACACACACACACAAACACACACACACACACACAGCCACCCGTCTTGTTTTTTTTTTTTCGGGGTTTTTTTTGGGGGGACCTTTTTTTTTTGGAGGACTGTTTTGGTTTTTTTTTCGCGCCCGCGCTCGTGCCGCCCCCCCACGATGCCGCCCCGCGTGGCTGCCCGGTCGGCCCGCCCCCAGGACCGCCCTTGCTAATATTATTAATATTAACAGTTGCAAAATAAATTATTTTAAAATAATCATAATTACTTATTTACACTATGTAAATTCAATTACTGCTAGCTGGAAGTATTACTTTCAAAATAACAGCAATACTAAAGCCAGAAGCACTGCTGAATATCACAGTGGTGGTTCTGGTTCAGTCATTAAATCTTTAGGCAATGTACCGTACCAGAAGTTTGTGGGGGGAGGTGTTAAACCCTAGCACTGCCAAGTTGTGACAATTAGGCCCTTAAGCAAGGCCCTTAATCCTCTGTGCAACAGGGATGCTATGTCATGGATGACCCTGCAAGGGCAACTTCCTAACAGGTTGGGATATCTGAAGAAAAGAATTACTCTGTACTGTAATGTGTCAAATAAAGGGTTTCTTCTTCTTCAATATGTAGACTGTGATATAGTTATATTACTATACATTTTCTATCAGTTTCACAGTAGTTATTGCATGATATGCTTTAATTATAGCTAAATAATAAGTTGGATCAAAATTGTACAAGAGTTTATCCTTCATGCTTTTACTGGGAATCCAACTAAGTAAAAATAAATCCTGCTGTAATACAGAAATACTGCATAGTGAAGGATCTTGTTTTTAGTGGTAGATTAAATCTTGCATTTTTTATTCGTAACATCATAGAGTCCAAGAACGGAGTTCTCCAGCAAGCAGCAACTATAAAAGATTACTCACAGTGAACATGTGAGTATTATAGCAACCTCCCTATCATGTGATTGCATAAGATGAATAAGTACCAGAAATCAGCAAGTCTGAAGCCAAGCTAGAGCTTGTGGATCTTCGACACTCAGTTGTACAAAATGGTTTGAGGCTGAAGTGCATGACATCAACATCAATTACTATCTTTATTATTTTGCCAGCAGTCAATAAAACCACTGAAAAGCTCGCAGAACACTCTGTGGGGCATATTAAGAGATGAGTTATGTGCATGAATGAGGAGTTGATGCTGAAAAACACACAAGAGTATGAAAATCTCAGACAAAACTACAGACTTACAGTAACACCATGCAGAGAGTTGCAGAGATTGCTGAAAACAGACAAGTCTCACTTACAGTGTCTTGCAAAAGTATCCCCCCCCCCCCCCCCCCTGGTGTTTGTCCTGTTTTGTCGCATTACAAGCTGGAATTAAAATGGATTTTCTGGGGGTTAGCACCATTTGATTTACACAACATGCCTACCACTTTAAAGATTTTTTTTAATTTTTATTGGGACACAAACAATAATGAACACTGTAAACAATTGCTGTAAAACTTACAGTATAGCACCGTATTATTTTACAGTAAGAGACTGTGTACCGCTTATACAGTAAATAACTGTAGGTGGCTAAGTTTATACAGTACAGTGTACTGCAACCGTAACGCGCGAAGGTTTCTGGGAATTTTTTGGCGCTAAGCACAAAGCGAGCGGACGGATGCTGATGCAACCCACTCACCCACTGCTGTGAATCTGGTAAGGGAGCAGGAAGCAAACTCTTTTGCAAGTTGCCTCTAAATATAATAAGCTTTACTGGATGTTGAACTCATACTGATTTGTTTTTATGACTGGTATTTTTCAACGTGTGCATAAGTCGGCAACATCTGTATCAATTCTACAAGTATACGGACACAATCTAACATTGGTTTTTAGGCCTAAACATTAGCCTCAGGGCGGCACGGTGGTGTAGTGGTTAGCGCTGTCGCCTCACAACAAGAAGGTCCGGGTTCGAGCCCTGTGGTTAACAAGGGCCTTTCTGTGTGGAGTTTGCATGTTGTCCACGTGGGTTTCCTCCAGGTGCTCCGGTTTCCCCCACAGTCCAAAGACATGCAGGTTAGGTTAACTGGTGACTCTAAATTGACCATAGATGTGAATGGTTGTCTGTGTCTACACTGTGTAAAATTTACAGTAACATCTTGCAGTAGTGTAAAAATTACAGTAACATACTGTTCCACAATTTACAGTAGGGTTTTTTTGTTACTGTAAATTTTACAGTAAATTTTTAACAGTGAAGATGAAAAAACAGAAATTTGGAGTGTGCATAGGTATTCACCCCCTTTCCTATGTAACCCCTAAATAAGAGCTGGTCCAACCAATTCACTTCATAAATCACATAATCAGTTGATTAAGATCCACCTGTGTGCAATCAAAGTGTCACATGATCTGTCACATGATGTTTGTATAAATCAACCTGTTCTGGAAGGACCCTGATTCTGCAACATGACTAAGCAAGCAACATGAAAACTAAGGAGCACCCCAAATAGGTCAGAGACAAAGTTATAGAGAAGTATAGATCAGGGTTGGGTTATAAAAAATATCCCAATCTTTAAATATCCCAGGGAGCACCATTAAATCCATTATAGCAAAAGGAAAGAATATGGCACCACTACAAACCTGACAAGAGAAGGCCGCCCACCAAAACTCACAGACCGGGCAAGGAGGGCATTAATCAGAGATGCAACAAAGACACCAAACATAACACTGAAGGAGCTGCAGAGATCCACAGCAGAGATGGGAATATCTGTCCATAGGACCACTTTAAGCCATACACTCCACAGAGTGGGGCTTTATGGAAGAGTGGCCAGAAAAAAAGCCACCGCTTAAGAAAACACATTTGGAGTTTGCCCAACAGCATGTGGCAGACTCCCCAAACACATGGAAGAAGATTCTCTGGTCAAATGAGACTAAAATTGATCTTTTTGGCCATCATGGGAAATGCTATGTGTGGCGCAAACCCCAGACCCTGAGAACACCATTCCTACAGTGAAGCATGGTGGTGGCAGTATAATGCTGTGGGGATATTTTTCATCTGCACGGACAGGAAAGCTGGTCAGAACTGCAGGAAAAATGGATGGCACTAAATACAGGACAATTCTGGAGGAAAACCTGTTTGAGTCAGCCAGAGGTTTGAGACTGGGACGAAAGTTCATGTTCCAGCAGGACAATGACCCTAAACATACTGCTAAAGCTACACTGGAGTGGTTTAAAGGGAAACATTTAAATGTCTTAGAATGGCCTAGTCAAAGTCCAGACCTCAATTCAACTGAGAATCTGTGGCATAACTTGAAGATTGTTGTACACCAACACAACCCATCTAACTTGAAGGAGTTGGAGCAGTTTTGCCTTGAGGAATGGACAAAAATCCCAGTAGCTAGATGTGCTAAGCTAATAGAGACATAACCCAAGAGACTTGCAGCTGTAATTGCAGCAAAAGATGGCTCTACAAAGTATTGATTGGGGGGGGGGGGTGAATACCTATGCACACTCCAGATTTCTGTTTTTTCATCTTAATTATTGTTTGTGTCACAATAAAACCACAATTTTCACCTTTAAAGTGGTAGACATATTGTGTAAATCAAATGGTGCTAACCCTCCAAAAATCCATTTTAATTCCAGCTTGTAATGCGACAAAACAGGACAAACACCAAGGGGGATGAATACTTTTGCAAGACACTGTA
Source organism: Neoarius graeffei (assembly GCF_027579695.1). NCBI lineage: Eukaryota > Metazoa > Chordata > Actinopteri > Siluriformes > Ariidae > Neoarius > Neoarius graeffei. Next base: position 67,371,913 of record NC_083578.1, read on the forward strand.
TATGCAAACCTGATTTTATCCCCAGCACTTAAGTGCATTTTTCTTGTTTGATATTTGCTTGAGCAAGGACCAGTGTTAAGTCAAAAGTCACAATTTGATAGTTTGATGTAACCACAATATGGAACTGTAAATACACTGAAAACCCTTTGAAGTGCCATTCAAGGCTAATACTAAATGCATAAATATGGCACTATTAATTAATTATAAAAAAATAGTCTGCATCCTGTCCACATATTATGATTTCATGATCGTATCTCGTGGCTTTGTTAATTGGACAGTACCAGTCTAAAGTTTGGACAAGCCTACTCATTCATAGGTTTTTCTGTATTTGGACTCTTTTCTACACTGTCGAACAACACTGAAGACATCAAAACTGTGAAATAACATATGGAACATATATGGAATTCTGTGGTAAACAAAAAAGTGTTTAAAAAAGGTTCATATTTTAGATTCTTCAAAGTATTCAGTGTTTACCTTGATGACGCTTTGCACACTACTGGCATTATCTTAACCAGCTTCCCTGATGTAGTCTCCTGGAATGCTTTTCAATTAACAAGTGCCTCGTCAAACGTCAATTAGTACAATTTCTTGCCTTCTTAATGCGTTTGAGATCAAACAGTAAACAATAAACATCCAGTAAATAGCCCTATTCCACAACTGTAGTAATCCATATTGTGTCAAAAACCGCTCAACTAAGTACAACCCCGATTCCAAAAAAGTTGGGACAAAGTACAAATTGTAAATAAAAATGGAATGCAATAATTTACAAATCTCAAAAACTGATACTGTATTCAGAATAGAACATAGACAATATATCAAATGTCGAAAGTGAGACATTTTGAAATGTCATGCCAAATATTGGCTCATTTGAAATTTCATGACAGCAACACGTCTCAAAAAAGTTGGGACAGGGGCAATAAGAGGCTGGAAAAGTTAAAGGTACAAAAAAGGAACAGCTGGAGGACCAAATTGCAACTCATTAGGTCAACTGGCAATAGGTCATTAACATGACTGGGTATAAAAAGAGCATCTTGGAGTGGCAGCGGCTCTCAGAAGTAAAGATGGGAAGAGGATCACCAATCCCCCTAATTCTGCGCCGACAAATAGTGGAGCAATATCAGAAAGGAGTTCGACAGTGTAAAATTGCAAAGAGTTTGAACATATCATCATATACAGTGCATAATATCATCAAAAGATTCAGAGAATCTGGAAGAATCTCTGTGCATAAGGGTCAAGGCCGGAAAACCATACTGGGTGCCCGTGATCTTCGGGCCCTTAGACGGCACTGCATCACATACAGGCATGCTTCTGTATTGGAAATCACAAAATGGGCTCAGGAATATTTCCAGAGAACATTATCTGTGAACACAATTCACCGTGCCATCCGCCGTTGCCAGCTAAAACTCTATAGTTCAAAGAAGAAGCCGTATCTAAACATGATCCAGAAGCGCAGACGTCTTCTCTGGGCCAAGGCTCATTTCAAATGGACTGTGGCAAAGTGGAAAACTGTTCTGTGGTCAGACGAATCAAAATTTGAAGTTCTTTATGGAAATCAGGGACGCCATGTCATTCAGACTAAAGAGGAGAAGGACAACCCAAGTTGTTATCAGCGCTCAGTTCAGAAGCCTGCATCTCTGATGGTATGGGGTTGCATTAGTGCGTGTGGCATGGGCAGCTTACACATCTGGAAAGACATCATCAATGCTGAAAGGTATATCCAGGTTCTAGAGCAACATATGCTCCCATCCAGACGACGTCTCTTTCAGGGAAGACCTTGCATTTTCCAACATGGCAATGCCAAACCACATACTGCATCAACTTCAGCATCATGGCTGTGTAGAAGAAGGGTCCGGGTACTGAACTGGCCAGCCTGCAGTCCAGATCTTTCACCCATAGAAAACATCTGGCGCATCATAAAACGGAAGATATGACAAAAAAGACCTAAGACAGTTGAGCAACTAGAATCCTACATTAGACAAGAATGGGTTAACATTCCTATCCCTAAACTTGAGCAACTTGTCTCCTCAGTCCCCAGACGTTTACAGACTGTTGTAAAGAGAAAAGGGGATGTCTCACAGTGATAAACATGGCCTTGTCCCAACTTTTTTGAGTTGTGTTGTTGTCATGAAATTTAAAATTACCTAATTTTTCTCTTTAAATGATACATTTTCTCAGTATAAACATTTGATATGTCATCTATTTTCTATTCTGAATAAAATATGGAATTTTGAAACTTCCACATCATTGCATTCCGTTTTTATTACAATTTGTACTTTGTCCCAACTTTTTTGGAATCGGGGTTGTAAACTAAGTAACCACTCAACTCATTCACTCCACTCACGAATGAAATATGTTCACCACTTAAAGATAAACTACATATCTTTGCGCCACTGTGTAATATCCTCGACATATGTAGCCCTCAGTATGTTTCTGGTTTGAATTCTGGCACTGCCAAGCTGTCACTGTTGGGCCCTTGAGCAAGACTATTCCAGGGGTGCCGTATCGTGACTGACCCTGTGCTCATTGTCTGTTGACTGACTCTTGAAAATCCTGTAAGAAGCTGGAATATGCAAAGGAAAAGAATTTTACAATACTATGATGTACATGTGACAAATAAGACAAACAAATAAAGGTCTTAATCTAAAAGAAAATTCATGGACCTCTACTCAAGAAATCAAAATCATCAGTACCTGTATTAACTGACTTTGAATACATGGAACTTTCTGTGCATAAATATTTACAGAACGTAAGTTGTCATCCCGTGTGTGTGTGTAGTCAGTGTACTTGTTTCCTCTTTTTTCATCAAAGCGTATTAGAAAATGCAACATAATGAAAGATACAACTAACACTGACACAATTGTATTTCATGCATGAAACCTCAAATAGAAATTGTCTATTGCCTGAAATGTCATTCATTCGAGTTCTACCATAATGCTGTTCTTAAGAGATCTGACAGCTTAGACATTTAATAAAACAGTACACTGTCAGAATAGAAAGCAGAACAATGATCTGGCTTTCGAACAAATGGAGGATTATATAGGGACAAGTGGAGAACAAACAGGGTTCATATTTGGTTGGTTAAATGCTGAGCCACAAAACTTTAAACCTGAGTTTAAAGTTCTAAAGTCAGAGTATAAAAACCTCCTACTATTAGCATGTAATTTGTTTATATGTGTGAATTAATTTTACATTGCTCTATTGCACCAATTTGTTGCCCATAAATAATTGATCCACTATGGAGTATTGCTGAAAAATGTTTTTTATATATATATATATATATATATATATATATATATATATATATATATATATATATATATATATATAAAACACAGAGATATGCAGTTACATGTGCATAATTACAGAATACCATGCTTTAAAGACAGATAATTAAATAATACGCTCATATATGAGCTCGTCCTTTAGGTCATTTTGTCCACTTGGTGTTTTTTTGTTTGTTTTTTTTCAAGTAAAATTAGCAAATATTAAGCTAATTAATATACTCAAGTAAAATTAAAAGATCCTTCACATATACAACCCCAAGTCAGAAAAAGTTGAGACAGAATGTTGAAGTTAAACCTGAAAACATCCATCCATTATCCGTAACCGCTTATCCTGTGCAGGGTCGCGGGCAAGCTGGAATCTATCCCAGCTGACTATGGGTGAGAGGCGGGGTACTCCCTGGACAAGTCGGCAGATCATCGGAGGGCTGACATATAGGGACAAGCAATGATTCACACTCACATTCACACCTAGAGTCAATTTAGAGCCACCAATTAGCCTAACCTGCATGTCTTTCGACTGTGGGGGAAACCGGAGCACCCGGAGGAAACCCACACAGACACGGAGAGAACATGCTAACTCCACACAGAAAGGCCCCCGTCAGCCACTGGGCTCCACTACACTACCGTGCCGCCAACCTGAAAACAATGATTTGTAAATTTTATATATATATATATATTATTTAAAAGCAAAAGTTTTGAGCTGGTTTTAGCTCAGAGGCACAGCAACCATTTATAAAAACATAAGAACATTTTGTTCGCTGGTTATTTATTTTTCAGGACATTAAGCTTGTAATGCAATGCCACTGACTGTATTTTTGTCTGTTTATTGCTCTAAATATTCATATGTCTATCTTCAATCAGATTTAAATCTGAAGTGGGCATGGTCTAAATCAATATGTTTTTATTTTTTTAATGGACACTGTAAATGCATGCTAAAAAACCTGACCTTGTTTGTCTTTCAAGCTTCATATCTGACTGCTCACTCAATCAAATATGCATGAAAGTAAAAGCCGCCCACTAAAACCTTTTTTTTTTTAATGAGGGGGTGTTATGGGATCAAACATATATCTCATAATACTGCACGTCCTAATTGTGCCTGCATTGTATCTATTTAGAATACATTATCTGTTCATTTTTAACATTTATTTGTGTTCAGTGACATGCATGTAGTTATATAGTACAGTAATAATAATGACTAATTCATTCTGGTATTTAAGTACATTTTGGGGATATTTATATTTTACTTGACTATGTTTATTATCTTGATATTTGGTGACTGTAACTGTAGTTTTATAAACTCTGCTGAATTGGCAGAGGTGGTGTATGCATGCACAACCTAAAAATAATGGAATCCCACTGAAAGCTGTCAATAAAGTCCTGGCACTGTGGCATAGGTAACTCTGTTGCAACAGATGCCCTGTGAAAGAGTACATTCGATGCTGTGGGTTGTATTGCACCATCCAACCATACTGAGGACAGTGTCCTGTTTAGAGTGGCTGCCATGTCTCGCTTCGAGTCTGTCATATGCACCGGAGAGCTGTCAGGGGCCGAGCCAGACCCTTCCTCAAATGTTACTGAGACTGGAATTGAAAATGGTGGCTCAGGTGGTGGTGGTCATTATCAACCTGGAAGAACCTCACAGAGACTGTTCCACACAGAGCTATGCAGTTACATGTGCATAATTACAGAATACCATGCTTTTAAGACAAATAACTAAATAATACGCTCATATTTGATCATGTCCTTTAGGTCATTTTATCCACTTGGTGTTTTTTTTTTCAAGTAAAATTAGGAAATATTAAGATAATTAATATACTCAAGTAAAATTAAAATATCCTTCAAATATACAACCCCAAGTCAGAAAAAGTTGAGACAGAATGTTGAAATTGAAATTAAACAATGATTTGTAAATAATATTTGCCTTGTATTGCACTCAAAACAATACAGCAACACATTATTTGATGTTTTATCTCATGAATTTTATTTTAATTTATTTTATTTTCCAAAATAGACACTTGTTTTGATTCTTGCAACACATTTTTAAAAATGTTGGGATGTAAAGCAGCATTTGCCACTTTATAATGTTGCAATTCCTTCTCACAATACTTAACAAATGTTTGGGGACCAAATACATCAAGTGATGAAGTGTTTCAGGTCTTATTTTTTCCCATTCTTCCTGAAAACATGTCTTCAGGTGTGCAACTGTACAGGGTTGTCATTGTCATATTTTTTGTTTCAAAATTCCCCACATATGCTCTATTGAGGACAGAGGGGACACACCCTCTTCTTCCAACAGTAATGTGCATATAATGTGGTTTTGCATTGTCCTGTTCAAATATCTCTGGAAAAGATGTCAACTTGAACACAGCATATGTTGCTCCAAAACCTCAATGTACTTTTCTGCATTAATGCTGCCATCACAGAAGTGTAAGTTACCTTTGCCAAGGGCACTGACACAACCCCATACCACGACATCCATCTCATCTCATCTCATCTCATTATCTCTAGCCACTTTATCCTGTTCTACAGGGTCGCAGGCAAGCTGGAGCCTATCCCAGCTGACTATGGGCGAAAGGCGGGGTACACCCTGGACAAGTCGCCAGGTCATCACAGGGCTGACACATAGACACAGACAACCATTCACACTCACCTTCACACCTACGGTCAATTTAGAGTCACCAGTTAACCTAACCTGCATGTCTTTGGACTGTGGGGGAAACCGGAGCACCCGGAGGAAACCCACGCGGACACGGGGAGAACATGCAAACTCCACACAGAAAGGCCCTCGCTGGCCATGGGGCTCGAACCGAACCTTCTTGCTGTGAGGTGACAGCGCTAACCACTACACCACTGTGCCCCCCCCATGACATCCATGTTTTACATAAAAGATTTGGAATACTGATTTGTTTGACCACAACACACATTTCTATTGTGTGATGGTCCATCACACAGTGGATGCCTCCAAGCCCACAATAAAGTTTTAACTGGCATTTGTGGATGTAATTCCATACTGTATTGCTTGAAAAAGGTTTGCAAAAGTAATCCTGAGCCCATGTGGTTATTATATCAGCTATAGTTCTTGATGCAGTGCTGTCTGAGGGATTTGCCATCACAGGTATCCAGCTTAGGCTTGCGCCTTTGCCCTTTATGCTCCTCAAAGACTAGGCCTTTCCTGGATATTGATTTTGTTCCAAATCATGACTACAATCACCTGTTGACATCACATCATTATTGAATTGTTTTACTTCATTACTCGCCCTAAATTGCCACATCCGAACTTTTTTTGGAATGTGTTACAGGCCTGAAATGCAGGAATTGATGTATCTTAACAAATGAAATGAAGTTGACCAGACAAAGCATGAAATATCTTGGGTTCATCCTGTCTGGAATGAAATACAAATCAAAGTAAATTTAGAAATCACTACTTTCTTTTTGTATTTGCGTTTTCCATGCGTTCCCAATGTTTTCTGATTTGAGGTTGTACAATCATTCTAGTACTTCTCTGATAAGGGATGCATTAAGACTCTTTTCTGTTCAGGTACCCAGGTGGTGGAACAATCATCCCCTGGCTGTCTGCACAGCTGAGTCACTGCCTATCTTCAAACCAAGACTGGAGACCTACCTCCTTACCAATCACTTGAATTAGCACTTATTTAATTGGTTCCAAAAAAAAAGTAAAAGTCATTTGTTTAAAAAAAATACTGGATATTATACAAGGTACAAAAAAAGAAACAAAACCCTATAGCAAGCTATAACCAGTCTAAAGGCCCGGTCACACAGCGCTTTACGGCTTTATCACGGCCAAAACCCGTCAAAAAGTGCTCTCCCGTGAAGCAGACGATGTTGTTCGTGTTGATGTCGAAGTTAAGACGTGTTACAGTCGATATACAGACGTGACAGGACGCAGGGGAAAATCGGAACGGCGTCGGACGCGGTAAAAAGTTTTGGACTGCTCAAAACTTTAAGGGGCGGTCACACAGCACTCCGCGTCTATATCGCGTACAAAAAGATACAAAAATCTGGTGGACGTGGTCGTAAGTGCTAATTTTTGGTCAATTTTGGCTTTGCCGTGCTTTGTACGGGGTATGGCCATCGGCGGCTGTTTCACTGCTGCAGCACTGCCTAAGCACAGCTAACCAAGTCCAGCCACGCACCCAGATGTTCCGTACCACCCTCCTCCTCCTTCTTCTTCTTCTCTCAGCAAGGATATGTTGAGCCTGTATCAGTTGGTTCTGTTGGTGCTGGAGCATTAAGATGAGGACATCACAGCGTTGAGGGTTCATGTTCACCCCTTGACATCTAGACTGCAAGTGCCGAGGTCTCAGAAAATTACGGTATTTATACATGCCGCAAATCAGAAGTGATGCAGAAGTGATTAGACAGTGATCAATCGAATTTAGAACTTGTTTGAGACGTCGTTTAACGGGCTTAGACAGTGCTATGTACGCGGAAAAATCCATTTCTCAGTTATAAGCCGCTAAACACACGCTATATCCCGTGATACCAACGCGTAACACCCGTCCGATGACCGTGCTCTGCCCGTGATAGACCGCCAAACTTTCGCGTCTTACCACGTCTCCCCAAGTTTTAATAACGGCCGGGACACTGATTATCACGTGTTTTTCACGTGTGTTGCACGTCTTTACCACGTGTGCCGGCCGTGGTTGTCCGCGGTCTAAAGTTTTGAGCAGTCCAAAACTTTTTGCCGCGTCCGACGCCGTTCCGATTTTCCCCTGCGTCCTGTCACGTCTGTATATCGACTGTAACACGTCTTAACTTCGACATCAACACGAACAACATCGTCTGCTTCACGGGAGAGCACTTTTTGACGGGTTTTGGCCGTGATAAAGCCATAAAGCGCTGTGTGACCGGGCCTTTAGACCGCGGACAACCACGGCCGGCACACGTGGTAAAGACGTGCAACACACGTGAAAAACACGTGATAATCAGTGTCCCGGCCGTTATTAAAACTTGGGGAGACGTGGTAAGACGCGAAAGTTTGGCGGTCTATCACGGGCAGAGCACGGTCATCGGACGGGTGTTACGCGTTGGTATCACGGGATATAGCGTGTGTTTAGCGGCTTATCACTGAGAAATGGATTTTTCCGCGTACATAGCACTGTCTAAGCCCGATAAACGACGTCTCAAACAAGTTCTAAATTCGATTGATCACTGTCTAATCACTTCTGCATCACTTCTGATTTGCGGCATGTATAAATACCGTAATTTTCTGAGACCTCGGCACTTGCAGTCTAGATGTCAAGGGGTGAACATGAACCCTCAACGTTGTGATGTCCTCATCTTAATGCTCCAGCACCAACAGAACCAACTGATACAGGCTCAACATATCCTTGCTGAGAGAAGAAGAAGGAGGAGGAGGAGGAGGGTGGTACGGAACATCTGGGTGCGTGGCTGGACTTGGTTAGCTGTGCTTAGGCAGTGCTGCAGCAGTGAAACAGCCGCCGATGGCCATACCCCGTACAAAGCACGGCAAAGCCAAAATTGACCAAAAATTAGCACTTACGACCACGTCCACCAGATTTTTGTATCTTTTTGTACGTGATATAGACGCGGAGTGCTGTGTGACCGCCCCTTAAACTGTAATAGCATTAAATAAGTATTGTACCTGTTTTCAGTTTTTAAATCTATTCTAACACGGCACTCAGTGACAGTTATATTAGGCCTTAAGTTTGGCTTAAAGACATGCAGTTAGGCTAATATGGGACAGCCTTGGGCTGAGGTGCCCTTGAGCGAGGCACCTAACTCCCAACTGTTCCCCGGGCGCTGTTAGCGTGGCTGCCCACTGCTCTGGGTATGTGTGTGTGCGTGCGTGCATGTGTGTGTTCACTGCTTCAGATGGGTTAAATGCAGAGAGGAAATTTTACAAGTCTGTGATGAATAAAGTTGTGCTTTCTTTCTTTCTTAAAAGATTCTATCAGTACACTTCTGCAAATAAGGGACCATATTATAACAGAACACTGAAGTCTCATCTCATCTCATTATCTGTAGCTGCTTTATCCTGTTCTACAGGGTCGCAGGCAAGCTGGAGCCTATCCCAGCTGACTACAGGTGAAAGGTGGGGTCAAGTCAAGTCAAGTTTATTTGTATAGCGCTTTTAACAATAAACATTGTTTATTGTCCAGGTACACCCTGGACAAGTCGCCAGGTCATCACAGGGCTGATACATAGACAACCATTCACACTCACATTCACACCTACGGTCAATTTAGAGTCACCAGTTAACCTAACCTGTATGTCTTTGGACTGTGGGGGAAACCGGAGCACCCGGAGGAAACCCACGCGGACACGGGGAGAACATGCAAACTCCGCACAGAAAGGCCCTCGCCGGCCACGGGGCTCGAACCCAGACCTTCTTGCTGTGAGGCGACAGTGCTAACCACTACACCACCGTGCTGCCCAGAACACTGAAATATAAAAATGAAAAAGAAACATGTGCACAATACTATAAGTGGATGTTATTTGATATGAGTGTCTGCGAGCCATTTTTAACACTGAGAGGAGACGGAATAGATCTGATCTAACTTACCACAAGTCTCTCACTTAGCATTTCTCACTTGCTGCCTCTTTCTCTCTCTCTCTCTCTCTCTCTCACACTCACTCACACACACACAAAGTTGCAAAAAATCACATACAATCTTCCTGTCTATTGATCTCCCTCTCCCCTGACCCCTCCTCCTCTGTCACACAAGGTCAGCGTCTCAGAGATTCACACTTCAGCAAAACAGAGCAGAGTGTGGGAGCATGACTCAATAAGCAGGCCAAGTAATTCAACCTTCTCATGAAGAGGCACACAGAGAGAAGAGGTGGGTGAAAGATTGAAAAGGGGCGGGGGGTGTCTGAATGCAGGACACATAAAGGACAGATATCAAAAAGCCTGAACAAACATGTCTGCCAGCTCCACACGTCACACAAGGCTGCCATGGGCAAATGAGATGTCAGGGGTCAACAGAGGAGATCTGTCCTAGAAATGAGCCTTTCCCTCTTCTCTAACTCCACTAATCTACTGAGAGAGAGAGAGAGCATGCTGCTGTTAGATGCAATTAAATGACACTAAAAGACAGTATTACTTCCAAGTTAATCTTAATTTCAGTAGCTCCTGCTCAAATATGCTCGAAGTTTCGCTAAGCAGTAATAGCCTTCTATCATGTTTTAATAACTGATGCTTATGTGCACTGCCTGTCAAAAATTGAACACATTATATTTTAGCATTTCAAGCCCCTTCCCACACCATGTGGCGCATAGGGCGGCGCCGATCTCCATTTCCGTAGCCCTTGGCCTCTCGCCTATTACATAGCTAGGGTTACAGTGGGGGGGTGGGGGGGGCTAGTCCTCTGGTAACCGTGAGAGTTTGACTCCCCACTCGCAACTGTATTGCAGCGTGCTTTGCCAGACGGCAGTAGGTACCATTTTTATGATAGTCTTTGGTATGACCCGACCATAAGTAGAACTCACAATCTCCCAATCGAGAGGCGGACACACTAACTACTAGGCCAACTCACAGACCTATTTATTTTAGATAAAATGTTCAGGATTCCCGTGAGAAACTGGCGGTCGTGTGCCACTCTGATGCCAAATAATAACAAGGTTATAATGATATTTAATAGGAAAATTCTCCAAAGTAAGTGATAATGGGCAGGTTTTGTTGTTGGGTCATAAACAAAATAGATTATTTTCTTGTTTGGCACAGTGGTGTAGTGGTTAGCACTGTCACCTCACAGCAAGAAGATCCTGAGTTCGAGCCCAGTAGCCGATGAGGGCCTTTCTGTGTGGAGTTTGCATGTTCTCCCCATGTTTGCGTATGTTTCTGCCGGATGCTCTGGTTTCCCCTACAGTCCAAAGATATGCAGGTTAGGCTAATTGGTGGCTCTAAATTGACTGTAGGTGTGAGTGTGAATGGTTGTTTGTCTCTATGTGGATGACCTGGCGACATGTCCAGGGTGTACCCCGCCTCTTGCCCATAGTCAGCTGGGATATGCTCTAGCTTGCCTGTGACCCTCTACAGGATAAGCAGTTACAGATGATGGATGGATTATTTTCTTACTCACCACTTTTCAATGATATTCCACCATTTTTCACAGTAATGAGAAATCCAGTTGTGGCAGCGGGGGCGTGGTCAAGCATCGGTCTGTGACAGGAGGGCGGAGTCAGGGAAGGTAAGTGGCAGAATCACTACACCCGTCGTTAATTAATGTGTTTGTGTCTTCCCAGTGACCGCGCCCTATTTAAGGAGAGAGAGCGAGAGCAGAGGGAGCTCTCTCCCAAACCAGACGACTGGAATGTGTGTGCGTGCGTGTGTGGCTGAGAGAGAAAGATTTGCACTGAAAAGTGGAAATAAAAGAGTTTTGTGAACTCAGTTCTGTCCTGCCGTCCTTCTGTGCTCCACCCACTTACACGAACTGTCACAGTGGTGCCGAAACCCGGGATGAGCACAGAAGAGAACAGCTCCATGGAGTCCTCCACCTTTGCTGACCTGATCCACGCCCTCACCACGGCCCAACAGAGCTAGCACCAGGCGCTGCTTGCCCTCCAAAAGGAGCAAGAACAACGGTTCGAGGCCCTGGTGCTGGCGCAACAGGAAGCTCATCGGGCGTTCCAGCACCTCCTCGCGTCGGCGGGGTCCACCATCTCCACCGCCGCGGGCCCTTCCCCCCTCACCCTCACGAAGATGGGCCCGCAGGACGACTCAGAGGCATTCCTCACACTCTTTGAGCAGGTAGCGGAGACCTCAGGGTGGCCGGTGGAACAGCGCGTGGCGCGCCTCCTCCCCCTGCTAACAGGAGAGGCGCAGCTGGCCGCGCTACAGCTCCCCGCCGACCGCCGGCTGGCCTACACGGACCTTTGCCGGGCCGTCCTCCAGCAGGTGGGATGCACCCCGGAGCAACAGCGTCAGCGTTTCCGCACTCTGCGCTTGGAGGAAGTTGGCCGGCTGTTCGCGTTTGGCCAGCAACTCCGGGACGCCTGCTGGCAGTGGTTGAGGGCCTACAGCTGCGACACCGAGGGACTCATCGACCAGGTGGTACTGGAGCAGTTCGTCACGTGTTTACCAGCGGGAACCGCAGAGTGGGTCCAGTGCCACCGCCCAGCGTCGCTGGGTCAGGCAATCGAGCTGGCGGAGGACCATCTGGCAGCTGTCCCGATGGCAGGACAGCAGATGACCTCTTCTCTTCTCTCCTCTCTCTGTCTCTCTCTCCCCTCCTCCTGTGTCTCCTCCTCGCCCTATTCCCCCACCGCGGAGGCGGGGGCCGGCACCACCTCAGCTGGCCCGCCACACCCGCAGTGCCCTCCCGTGTCTCCCTTCTGTGTCCGTCTCTCTCCCCCCACAGGTGAGTGAGCCCCAGAGCACTAGTGCAGAGAGGAAGCCCGGGCCGGTTCGCTGGCGCAGCGGGGAGCCGGGCCACCTCCAACAGCAGTGCTCAGTAATGGAGGTGGGCACGGTGGTTCAGATCCCCGACGCACCGGGAGCCGCCCTCAATCGGGCCGGAGCGTATCGCATACCGGTGAGTATCCAAGGGGATACATATCAGGCGTTGGTGGATTCTGGCTGTAATCAGACCTCAATCCACCAAAGCCTGGTGCAGGACGAGGCATTGGGGGGAGCACAATTGGTGAAGGTGTTGTGTGTGCACGGGGATGTTCACAACTACCCTTTAGTGTCGGTCCACATTTTTTTTCGAGGGGAAAAATTTGTAGTGAAGGCGGCGGTTAATCCTCGCCTTAGCCACTCTCTAATTTTGGGGACTGATTGGCCGGGATTTCGGGATTTAATGACACATTTAGTGAAGAGTGGGTCCTGTCATTTAACAGGGGGAGGTCCCGGTGTCGCATTGGCGGGAGCAGCTGTCACAGAGCCGTCTACGTCATCTCCGCATCAGAGTGAGGAGCCACCGGCTCCTCCTCCCTCTCTCGGGGAATCCCTTGCGGATTTCCCGTTACAGCAGTCGCGAGACGAGACTCTGCGGCATGCATTTGACCAAGTGAGAGTAATCGATGGTCAAATGCTCCCGCCGATCGCCACCCCGTCTTTCCCCTACTTCGCGATTATGAAGGATAGATTATACCGAGTGACACAGGACACTCAAACTAAAGAGCGAGTCACGCAGCTTTTAATTCCGAAGAGCCGCCGGGAATTGGTATTCCAGGCGGCTCACTTTAATCCCATGGCTGGACACTTAGGGCAGGATAAAACACTAGCCCGAATAATGGCCCGGTTCTATTGGCCAGGGATTCGCGGCGATGTCCGTAGGTGGTGTACGGCATGCCGCGAATGCCAGTTATGGCCCTTTTCCACTACCCTTTTTCAGCTCACTTCAGCTCGCTTCAGCTCACTTCAGCCCGACACGGCTCGCGTTTCGACTACCAAAAACCAGCACGACTCAGCTCGTTTCAGCCCTGCTTAGCCCCTAAAACTCGCACCGTTTTGGAGTGGGGCTGAAGCGAGCCAAACCGTGCCGACTGAGGTTGGGGGCGTGAGCAGACACTCCCCTGTGCACTGATTGGTGAGGAGGCGTGTCCTCACATGCCCACACACGCCCCGCGAGCACGCTGGGATCTGTAAACACCGCAAACCCGGAAGGAGAATAATAATGAATTACGAGAATTTCTGAAGCCTTATGCGCCTCGCCTCATCTATACACTCTTGCCAGTATCTGTTGGCGTTGTCGGTGACAACAAGCCACAGCACCAAGACCAGCAACACTAACGACTCCATGTCCTCCATGTTTATTGTTTACTATCCGGGTGGTGAGACTACCGCTTAAAAGCTCACTGAATCAGTGACATACAGAGCATCGTGGACGAGTTCGCGGAGCGCAAGGCTCGCCGTATGCCCTTCAAATAATGCGCGCAGTAGGCTATTGATGTTTTATTATGAGCCATGTACAGTATGTCGCCTAATGTTTTTTTGTTTCTGAGTTACATGTTCGTTTGAAGGACTTAATGTACAAAATAACATAGTTGCACCCCGTAGTGTTGAAATTGGTAAACACAGTGCATTCAGTGAGGTTTGCACAGCCCTCCTTTTATTTCTGACTCTTCCTGTCACCGTTGCAACCTCTGAGCGCTCATTCGTATGCCCTTCAAATAATGTGCGCAGTATAGGCTATTGATGTTTTATTATGAGCCATGTACAGTATCCTAATGTTTTTTGTTTCTGAGTTACATGTTCGTTTGAAGGACTTGATGTACTAAATAACATAGTTGCACCCGGTAGTGTTGAAATTGGTAAACACCGCAGTTGCGGACATTTTGTAGCCTAAAATGATGTTATGATAAGCTTTAATAAAGGGCCCGGTCATTTGCCCCGCCCCCGGCCCGGCTCTGACTTGTTCCGCCACTGTCACTGATGTCACTGTTTGCGCTGCTTAACGACATCACGTGACGTCCGCCCACTTTCGCTAACTCCACCCAATGTGTCCACCCACTTCCAGCCAGCACGGTTCAGCGCGGTTGTAGTCGAAATGCAACTCCAACAGCCCCGCTCAGCCCGACTCAGCTCGACTCGGCACGGCACGGCTCAGCCGCGTTTGTAGTGGAAAAGCGGCATTAGTAAATCCAGCGGCCATTCCAAAAGCGCCTTTGCGCCCTCTACCATTAATCGAGACCCCGTTCAAAAGAATTGGGATGGATCTCGTCGGGCCATTAGATCGGTCAACACGAGGGTACCACTTTATATTAGTTCTAGTGGACTATGCAACACGATACCCGGAAGCAGTGCCTCTTTGCAATATCTCAGCACGCAGTATTGCGGAGGCACTCTTCCGCGTTATCTCCCGAGTTGGAATCCCGAAAGAGATTCTGACTGACCAAGGCACCTCGTTTATGTCACGTACACTGAACGAACTGTATGGGTTGTGGGTATTAAGCCGATCTGCACCAGCGTGTATCATCCACAAATGGACGGTTTAGTTGAACGGTTCAATTGCACCCTCAAGAACATAATTAAAAAATTCGTAAGTGAGGACGCACGTAATTGGGATAGATGGCTCAAACCCTTGCTCTTTGCAGTGCGAGAGGTCCCCCAAGCCTCCACGGGGTTCTCCCCATTTGAATTGTTATACGGGCGTAAGCCGCGCGGCATCCTAGATGTGCTGTGGGAAAATTGGGAGGAGGGACCTTCACCAAGTAAAAACGAAACCCAATACATTATGGACCTGCGTGCAAAACTCCACACACTCATGCACCTAACAGGAGAATTTGCGGCAGGCCCAAGAACGACCGACCCGCCTGTATGACAAGGGTACGCGCCTTAGGGAGTTCGCACCGGGAGAGAAAGTACTCGTACTGTTGCCCACATCGAGCTCCAAATTAGTTGCCAAGTGGCAAGGACCCTTTGAGGTCACACGGCGAGTCGGGGACGTTGACTATGAGGTAAGGCGAATGGATAGGGCTGGGGCGCTACAGATTTACCACCTCAACCTGCTCTAACTCTGGAATGAGGAGGTCCCCATGGCGTTGGTGTCGGTGGTTTCTGAGAAGGCGGAGCTGGGGCCGGAGGTGCAAAAGGGAACATTGGCATCGCATACCTCTCCGGTCCCCTGTGGAGACCACCTCTCCCTGACCCAACTCGCAGAGGTTGCCCAGTTGCAGACCGAGTTTTCGGACGTGTTCTCGCCCCTGCCCGGCCGCACCACATCGAGACGCCCCCAGGGGTGGTAGTGAGTAGCCGCCCTTACAGGTTACCCGAGCACAAGAAAAAAGTGGTTCAGGAAGAACTCGAGACCATGCTCAAAATGGGCATCGTCGAGGAGTCCCACAGTGACTGGAGCAGCCCGGTGGTCTTGGTACCCAAGGCCGATGGGTCGGTCCGGTTCTGTGTCGACTATAGAAAAGTCAATGCGGTGTCATTCGATGAGTACCCAATGCCTCGTATTGATGAGTTGCTCGATCGGCTAGGCACGGCTTGTTTTTACTCGACACTGGATTTAACAAAGGGTTATTGGCAGATCCCCTTGACTCCATTATCCCGGGAAAAGATGGCCTTTTCCACACAGTTTGGCTTACACCAATTTCTCACACTTCCTTTTGGGCTGTTTGGGGCGCCTGCTACGTTTCAGCGGCTGATGGACAGGGTCCTCCGCCCCCACGCCACCTATGCGGCTACATACCTTGACGATATCATTATTTATAATAATGACTGGCAGCGGCACTTACAACACCTGAGGGCCGTCCTTAAGTCGCTGAGGCGAGCGGGTCTCACAGCCAACCCAAAGAAGTGTGTGATTGGGCGGGTGGAAGTACGGTATCTGGGCTTCCACTTGGGCAACGGGCAGGTGCGTCCCAAAATTAACAAGACAGCAGCAATTGCGGCCTGCCCGAGGCCCAAGACCAAAAAGGGGGTGAGACAGTTCCTGGGGCTGGCTGGCTACTATCGTAGATTTATACCTAATTATTCGGACGTCACCAGCCCGCTGACTGATCTCACTAAAAAGGAGGCACCAGATCCGGTCCAGTGGACGGAGCAATGCCAGCGGGCTTTCTCTAAGGTAAAGGCTGCACTGTGTGGGGGGCCACTTTTACACTCCCCTGACTTTTCTCTCCCCTTTATGTTGCAGACGGATGCGTCGGACAGAGGCCTGGGGGCTGTTTTGTCCCAGCAGGTGGAGGGGGAGGATCGGCCAGTCTTGTACATTAGTCGTAAGCTGTCGGTGCGCGATGGGCGCTACAGCACCATCGAGAAGGAGTGCCTGGCGATCAAATGGGCGGTCCTCGCCCTCCGGTACTACCTGCTGGGACGCCCTTTCACCCTCTGTTCGGACCACACGCCCCTCCAGTGGCTCCACCGCATGAAGGATGCCAACGCGTGGATCACCTGTTGGTATCTGGCACTCCAACCCTTTAACTTCAAGGTGATCCACAGGCCGGGGGCGCAGATGGTCATGGCGGACTTCCTCTCCCATCGGGGGGGGGGGGGAGTCGGCTGCAGGCTGGACGGCTGCCCGGCCTGAGTCGGGCGGTGGGGGTATGTGGCAGCGGGGGCGTGGTCAAGCATCTGTCTGTGACAGGAGGGCGGAGTCAGGGAAGGTAAGTGGCAGAATCACTACACCTGTCGTTAATTAATGTGTTTGTGTCTTCCCAGTGACCGCACCCTATTTAAGGAGAGAGAGCGAGAGCAGAGGGAGCTCTCTCCCAAACCAGACGGCTGGAATGTGTGTGCGTGCATGTGTGGCTGAGAGAGAAAGATTTGCACTGATAAGTGGAAATAAAAGAGTTTTGTGAACTCAGTTCTGTCCTGCCGTCCTTCTGTGCTCCACCCACTTACACTAACTGTCACACCAGTATAGAAATGGTGGAGAATACAAATGTTCTCCTATCTGTTCCAGAATGCAATACGGCTATATGACAGGGTTATATTGAGTTAAAAAAAAAAAGACTCAGCTCAGCTAGTTAGATGAGGAGGTGAGAGACCTGGACAGAGTAAAGGACAAAAGTATTGCTGCATCACTCTCTTTAGATAGAGATAAAGCAAGAGCTAATTCCAACCCAGCATCTTGAATAATATAGGAAACCTTTAACACATCATCATCATCTTCATTGTCTCCAAAATCATCAAAATAGACCATCTTAATAAACATACAGTGACACAGGTTTTGAAATGTATATTGTAGAAAGAGCAGACAAATTCAAAAGTCATAAAAGTACAGTACTGTGCAAAAGTCTTTGGCACTTTTTTTTTTACAAACTTTGTTATAGGTTTCTATTTTATGACTTCTACATTATCGAGTCAGTACAAAAACGTGTTAGAGTCCAAACGTTTGTTCTCCAGCACAAAATTAAATGTTACAGAACAAAAAGTTTGTATCTGAGCAGCATATTACATAAGAGACGACTTTTCAGATTAAAAAAGAAAACATAATGAAGCCTACTGGGTTTTTGGTGCAAAATTAAGAAGCAAGTGTGACAAAGTGTCCAGAAGAACTGTGGCTGGTTCTGTAAGATGCTCAGTAAAACCTACAGCTCATTTCCGCATAAAACTGCACTCATGGGACCTGAGACTACTATTTTTTTTTTTTTAAAGCAAAGCATCGTCTCACACCAAATATTGACTTTGTGTCATTTATTCTGGCATACTGCTGTTTATAGTATTTTTTTTAATATTGAAACATTTAATTTCATTATTTTTAAGCCATTTTTGGTCAACAGCATTTCTTTACATGTGCCTAAGTTTTTTGCACAGTACTGTACATTTCATTTAGATTTGAAGGACACAAACCTGCAGTCTACCGATGGTAGAGAAAGAGAAAAAAAATAGGTTTGGATTTGACTCATAGAATTGATCAGCAGCACAGAAATCACACTCAGGGCTGTCAAACACAGATGATGGAGGGACAGTTCGTTACTGAAAAATAATAAGACAAAACGTGGCAGGAGCCTTCTTCCTTTTGACAGATTGGCAAATCATATAAATGTATATCTAATGAAAGTTGATTTGTTATGCTAATTGACAAGTGGTATATGATAAACCGACATGAATACTTGTCAATTCAGAAGAACTGTTGATTGCTTTAATAGTGCCATCAAACCCGGCAGATAGAGCAGCACAAACCTTGTAGGGCTACGGCAGTCGTTTGTATGATTATTACCATCACCATTGACAGATTCACTGAGGTAGTTTTATTAATGCCATTTATGAGTGCTGTTAATCTAGTTAATGTGCTGGAAAGGCCTGCAGGGATCATTCCCATAAAAGTGAAATGGTGGAAAGACGATATCACAAATTTCCATATGATCTTCATGATCTTCATCCAGTGCACCTTAACACATCTTTAGCACCTCAAAGCTTTCACTTTCAGTCACATATGACTTTCAGAGTTCAAGTATTAAGCGTGATCAGACCATTATAGCCTGCTGTGGTGAAAGTGTCAGCGTGCTTTGAATTCAGGCAACAAACTCAAAGAGGCATCTGGTGTTTACTTTCTCTCCCCATGGGGCAACAGTTAAACACGCACCATGGTCTCCATATCAGTCATTATTACTCATAGAACCATAACACACACTTTAAACAGGTTTCCTGGCTGATACATGCTGACAGTCTGTGAATAGGAAATACTGTCTGGGCTTTGATTGGTTTTAATGAAAGATACTCAGAACTCTCATGCTGGGAGAGGAGTCACAACAATGATAGCTCAAAAGCTGCATAGTATACAAACTGTGAAGTGATGGAAGTGATCACATCCACTTACTACAGTGATTATCAAATTGAGGTAAGTGTATCCCTAGTGGAAGGTGGAGGTAATACAAATAAATTGTGACTTTTTAATGTCATTTTTTAATAGTTGCTATCTATTGTTTTACGCTTTATTGTGTTACATTATTCTGCTAAAGTTAACTAGCAACTCCATCCATCCATTATCCATAACCACTTATCCTGTGCAGGGTCGTGAGCAAGCTGGAGCCTATCCTAGCTGACTACGGGCAAGAGGCAGGGTACACCCTGGACATTGCAGGGCTGACAGATAGAGACAAACAACCATTCACACTCACGGTCAATTTGGAGCCACCAATTACCCTATCCTGCATGTCTTTGGACTGTGGGGGACACCAGAGCACCCAGAGGAAACCCGGGCAGACAATGCAAACTCCACACAGAAAGGCCCCCATCAGCCACTGGGCTCAAACCCAGAACCTTCTTGCTGTGAGGCAACAGTGCTAACCACTACACCACCGTGCCACCTAACTAGCAACTTTCTGTTTTATAAGTACATTTTTATTCAAATTTGAGTTAAATGAACCACACAAAGCTATACCATGTAAAAAGTACACATCATTTAAACATTATCATTATTACTCCATGGACACTAATACCTTTAAAGGTTCCAGAAGTAGCACACCAAAGTGAATGCGCTCACATTAGCCTTCATAAAGATTGAACTAGCACAACCTTAACTGCAGATGAATAATTAACTAAGTTACTTGACTGAGTGAGAAACACAAAAAGGTGGTAAATCAAAAAAACCTTGATCTTTCAAAACATTTCATCATCCAATAGCCTTGGGCCTTAAAGCTGATACACACACAAAAAAGAAATACTGAAAACAACCCATTCATAATGCTCAGGTTGTAAATGAATTAGGGAAGAACCAGTGAATCATGTCGACACCACTAGATACACTATGCTATGGATAAGAATAGTTTTATTTCAGGCCATGCCCTAAAGTAATTAAGCAGGAAATTTTGAAATTACAGGGTCATGAAGTGGGGCGGCACGGTGGTGTAGTGGTTAGCACTGTTGACTCACAGCAAGAAGGTTCTGGGTTCAAGCCCAGTGGCTGACGGGGGCTTTTCTGTGTGGAGTTTGCATGTTCTCCCCGTCTGTGTGGGTTTCCTCCGGGTGCTCTGGTTTCCCGCACAGTCTAAAGACATGCAGGTTAGGCTAATTGGTGGCTCTAAATTGACCATAGGTGTGAATGGTTGTTTGTCTCTATGTATCAGCATAGCATGGTGATTTGTCCAGGGTGTACTCTGCCTCTCACCCATTGTCAGCTGGGATAGGCTCCAGCTTGCCTGCGACCCTGTACAGGATAAGCGGTAATGGATGGATGGATGGGGTTATGAAGTGTCACCATTATACATTAATACAAGATGTTTTCAACAACAAAAAAAATAGCGGACTTTAGCTGAAAAAACATTAAAGTTGTAACATCAGTCTATCGAGCCATTTCTCCGGGCGCGACCATACTGGATTAGCCAGATACATGGATGTATTAGGAGACGAAAATGAGGGTGGTGCTGCATGACAGAGGATTCCGCTCGTCTTCCTCATTCCGTCCTGGATCCAAGACGTTTGGCCAAGTGGCTTCATCAAGTAAAGCAAGAAAACTTTACTCCTGGAAAAAGCAGCAAATTGTGCAGTGAGTGCTTTACAGAAGCTTGCGGATTTGTGAAGGACTTGTATGAAAAAATCACTGGGAAGAAGCGAGACATGAGACAGAAACGACAACTGAAGCAAGACGCAATTCTGACTTTGTTTCACCACAAAACACCAGCAGCATGACAGCATACCGTGTCACGCATCAAACTGATGGTAGATAAGTAGTTTTTTTTTTTATAAACAGGTAATAAACTACCTACTAATTTGTTTTGATTCCTTTTCTAATCCTGCACAGCTATGATTTTTGTGGAGAAATGCAAACAAATTGACTGAGAAGTCACGCTAGACCATAATTTTATACTATAGTATAGCATGCACTTGTACACCTCTGCTGTGCTTGCGGAAAATGACATCAATGCATGATGGAGTTATGGTGGCCTCCCTGACAAAAAATAGTCCCGTCTATTTTCATCACTTTAGTGATTATATCATTAAGAACAAATTCAACAAGTAGCTTTTTTATAAAGGACAGACATAAAGACCGACTTTTAGCTCAATTTGTTTATTTGCGAGATATTTTCTTTAATACCTGTTACATATCCTCAAGTTAAACCAGGGAAACATACATTTAAAAAGAAATGTGTTAACAGTACATTGGCCTTGCTAGTAGTCAACTACAGGTGGGATTAAAACTATTTAATTGGGAATTATAAAATATAAAATGTCGTGTTTTAAAAATAAGATAAGATAAGAAGACCTTTATTATCCTACAGTGGGGAAATTCCCTGTTTGCAGCAGCACAGGAAACAGATAGCAGCAGAAGAGGACATATCAAACCACACAAGGTTAAAAAAAAATAATTAAAAAATCCCCATGAAACTAGAAGGGCACTCGGTAGAGTGCAAACCTCCACCAATATTCAGATGCATATCCAGATTTGCATCAAAATCCAATCAATTGTTCCTTGGCCCATGGTTCACCTTTTCTCAAAATTTCATCAAAATCTGTTTACTACTTTTTGAGTTACGCTGGGAAAAGAGAAACAAATCCTAGATCCGCACACATATCTGGATCCTGGATCCACGTACATATCCGGATTTGCATCAAAATCTAATTCATTGTTCCTTGGCCCATGGCTCACCTTTCTTCAAATTTTCATCAAAATCCATTCACTACTTTTTGAGTTACGTTGGGAACAGACAAACATGCAAACTGAAGCGAAAACATAACCTCCTCCAACAAAGTTGGCAGAGGTAATAAGATAACACTTCGGCATTGGAATTCTACAGATGTCAGACTTTTTTTTTAATTTTTAGATGTACAACCTGAACTACAATCATCAACATTTGTAGCCAAGTTTGTGCAGTGTCAGTGTTCAGCTGAGACAGTTCCTCATGAAAGGGTAACCCCATGAGAATCTGGCATCAGCTATTCTTTTTACACTGGCTTTTGTCAATTAAAAACAACTGGACCCCCTGCCATCTTTCTTCCCCCTCTTCTCAAAACAGGTTGCAACCATAGCAGGCAATACATGCTGCTTCCTGGTACACATCGACAATGTGTTAGAGAAAGGAGAGAAGAGAGCATGTGTGACACCAGTGGGGGGGAATGGAATCTTGCTTGCTGTTGTTTGCTCCTCTTCTGGAGACAAAGCATGTTCGTGCAAAGTTTCTCTATTAATAACTCTTCATCAGAGACAAATAAATGACTGTAGGTTTTATGGACAGCTCTAGAGTATAGAAAAGCACCCAGGAGAGACCACAACAATCAAGTGACTGGAGAAAGAAATAGATAGAGACAATGGCAGTAAGCGCTGTTAATGAAAAACAGTATGAAATTGATGAACACCAATTCAGCCTACTCTATAACCTCTAGAATAATTATGTGTGTGTGTGTGTGTGTGTGTGTGTGTGTGTGTGTGTGTGTGTGTGTGTGTTGTGCGACTTTTATAAACAGACAGTTCCCTGGACAAGACTCAGGATATTAGCTTAGAATGGAACGAGTTTTCACAGACTTTCATTGATTTTTTTTTATTTTGTTCGCTCTCTCTTGTCTCATTAGCAAACTGAGGATGAACAAGTTGGCAACAAAAAAAAAACAGAAAAGAAAGTGTGTTTATTCTCACCACATCAAATTCTAAACATGTCTTTGTCTGTAATGTTGGTAAGAAGTGGCAATGCAAAGCACACTATGAAACATAGCCATAGATTTATAGCCATAAACTAATCATGAATGGTTCAGCATTCTGTCATGTTAATCACTTTTCTGGACCTTTGAAAGCAAACAATTTTCCATAGCTGGAATTTTATTCAAATATTAAGCTTATATATTTAATTACTGATATGCTTCTTTTTCAAATTTGGCTTTCATTACCTTTCTCTAGCATTGTTGACATTAAACATGGGTGTTAAGCTCCAGTCATAACGGGTCACTACTCTATAGAGTTTAACATTCTGCCTCACTTAATACACCAGATTTAGATTGTCAAAAGATTACCAAGAACTTTATCAGTTGGATTAGTTTTTGGAAGAATAGAGAGAACATTGATCACTTATTTCTGTACCGTTGTGACCCTCCAGGGCATGAGTTTGACACATCAGGGTTTTAAATAATATTCTAGACATGTTGTCAAAGGGCTGTAATTACATTACAGGCATTTAACAGATGCTCTTATACACTCTACAATGTACCCAGAGCAGCCTGGGGAACAGTTGGGGGTTAGGTGCCTTGTTCAAGGGCACTTCAGCCATTCCTGCTGGTTCAGGGAATTAACCGGTGACCTTTTGATCCCAAAGCTGCTTCTTTAACCATAAGGCCATGGCTTCCCCTTTAATTAATAATCAATAAAAATCCAACAAATTAGATAACAAGTGTTGCCAGCCAAAACAAACCTCTCCTGGCAGCACTTATTTTATACCTATATGTTGATAATGGTAACATTTCTCAATCATCAGCTGTCAGGTTATAGCCCTATGGAAATTCATGACCTTGAGTTTGACATTTCAAAGTCATTCAAGGTCAAAGGTCATGGTGGCAACTGAAAGCCCATATGGGACTTCTTATATGCAGATAATGGTAAATGTCTGGCTATCATGAAACATTTTAAAGGTATAACCCTTTGAAAACCCAAGACCTTCAGTTTGACCTTTCAAGGTCACTCAAGATCAAAGATCATGGTGCCAAATGAAAGCCCATATGGCACTTCCTGTAAGTTGATAATGGTAAATATCTGTCTATCATCAACCGTTTTCAAGTTACAGCCCTTTGAAAATCCGTGATCTTAAGTTTGACCTTTCAAGGTCACTCAAGGTCAAAGATCATAGTGCCAAATGAAAAGCCATATGGGAGTTCCTATATGCTCATAATAGTAAATATCTGTCTATCGGCAACCGTTTTTGAGTTATCATGGAAAATGTTATTTTGACTGAAAGGTTGACCTTTCCAGTGACCTTGGCTTTCACCTTGACCCAATTACCCCCAAAATTTTATCAGGTAATCTATGGACCATTCCTCACCTACCTTGAAAATTTGAAGTCAATCGGTGTAACTGTCTAGATGCTAGATTGTTAACACACACACACACACCAAACAAACCACACTGATTACAATGCTTACTCCATCGTGGGTGAGGTAATTACAAAACTGTAAAATATTTTCAGTTTTTTGACACTTTTACTACACTTTTCTTTCTAGAGGCTAGCCAGGCAGTGTTTTCTACCTTGACACACTCATAATATGGTTTGACACACCCATGATATCCAACTAAAAACACTGAACGTTAAAGATGCCACATGAGAACACTGAAGTTTAGGAGTAGCATTCAGTGTAGTAACAACACAACTGAGCACCTGAAGAGGAAACATGCTGGGATGGGTGTGTGAGAGCTCTGTATGTTAGGAGGTCACTGTATAAAGGGTGGAAGTAGTTGATGAAGTACTTGCTGATAAAGCAGCGGAAAATGTGTCAGTTAAAAACTCAATTGGTCATTAGAAAGTAATGTAAATACAGTATATAAATATAATAATGTAATATAAATTTAACTTATTATTATTATTAATGTGAAATGTTATTGTCGGGTGGCACGGTGGTATAGTGGTTAGCGCTGTCGCCTCACAGCAAGAAGGTCCAGGTTCGAGCCCTGTGGCCGGCAAGGGCCTTTCTGTGCGGAGTTTGCATGTTCTCCCCGTGTCCGCGTGGGTTTCCTCCGGGTGCTCCGGTTTCCCCCACAGTCCAAAGACATGCAGGTTAGGTTAACTGGTGGCTCTAAATTGACCGTAGGTGTGAATGTGAGTGTGAATAGTTGTCTGTGTCTATTGCCGCTTTTCCACTACCAACGCGGCTGAGTCGGGCTGAGCCGTGCCGTGCTGAGCCGAGCTGAGTGGGGCTGTTGGAGTTGCATTTCGACTACAACCGCGCTGAACCGTGCTGGCTGGAAGTGGGTGGACACATTGGGTGGAGTTAGCGAAAGTGGGTGGACGTCAGGTGATGTCGTTAAGAAGCGCAAACAGTGACATCAGTGAGCTTTTAAGCGGTAGTCTCACGACCCGAATAGTAAACAATAAACATGGAGGACATGGAGTCGTTAGTGTGGCTGGTCTTGGTGCTGTGGCTTGTTGTCACCGACAACGCGGACAGATACTGGCAAGAGCGTATAGATGAGGCGAGGCGCATAAGGCTTCAGAAATTCTAGTAATTCGTAATTCTTCTCCTTCCGGGTTTGCGGTGTTTACAGATCCCAGCGCGCTCGTGGGGCGTGTGTGGGCATGTGAGGACACTCCTCCTCACCAATCAGTGCACAGGGGAGTGTCTGCTCACGCCCCCAGCTTCACTCGGCACGGCTTGGCTCGCTTCAGCCCTACTCCAAAACGGTGCGAGTTTTAGGGGCTAAGCAGGGCTGAAGCGAGCTGAGTCGTGCTGGTTTTTGGTAGTCGAAACGCGAGCCGTGTCGGGCTGAAGTGAGCTGCACTGTAAAAAAAAATCTTGTCAAATTTACAGTGAAAAACTGGCAGCTGTGGTTGACATTTTTTCACCGTAAAAAATACAGTGACAGTGTATATGGCTTTACGGTAAGGTATATCAACACTTGTAAAAACAACAGTTTGAAAATGTTCAATTTTACAGGTATTCAATGTACAATAATCAATACATAACTGTTAATTTTACGGATATTCATTGTACAATAAACAATGATGGTTACAAGTAATGATCTACTAGACAGATATATATATTTTTTTAGAATTTTTTTTACCTTTATTGGATAGGACAGTGCAGAGACAGGAAATGAGCTGGAGAGAGAGACGGATCTGGAAACGACCTCAGGTCAGAATCAAACCCAGGTCCCCAGATTCATGGTATGACGCCTTAGTCGACTGAGCCACGACGGTGGGCATGTTTTTATTTTTTTAACAGGGCAATGATGTAATTTTAACTATCACATTCTGTTTTAGTATTACAGTTTGTCTGTGTTTAAACTACAACAATTTGTAAATTCTACAAAAAAATATGATCAATTCAACATATTCTTACTGTTAAATTAACAGTGGTATTTGGTGAGGAGTTTTACAGTATATTGATGTAAATTACACACTGCTTCATTGTTTTTGTATTTACAGTTTTTTTATGTCATGATTTTACATAAATTCACTGTTAATTCTACGGACATTTTTTACAGTGTGAAGCGAGCTGAAGTGAGCTGAAAAAGGGTAGTGGAAAAGGGCCATATGTGTCAGCCCTGTGATGACCTGGAGACTTGTCCAGGGTGTACCCCGCCTTTCGCCCGTAGTCAGCTGGGATAGGCTCCAGCTTGCCTGCGACCCTGTAGAACAGGATAAAGCGGCTACAGATAATGAGATGAGATGTTATTGTCATTTTGTTAACGCAGTGTCATGTTATCATTTAGCAAGCATTATCCTCATTTGATGTACGTCATTAGTTACTTATCCAGTCTGCTGTAAACAATCAGAACAAGGTGATTAAGTATAATTAGATTCAAAAGAGCCTTTAATAGGATTTGTATTCTTTAATTATTCAGGCTTTCTTGAATTTATTTATTTATTTATTAACAGAATATTCTAATATTTGGGCCTATGTTAAGCAGAATATTAAACAACCAAAATAATTGACAACTGCAGCCCTAACGGGTATAAAACTATATGTCACCAGAGTTGCAGTTATTGCAATTGTTTGCCAGTTGCCCAGGCACACAGATTTTCCATTGAATCAAAACAAGCTAAAGAAAGTGGAAATTTCATGCTATAACGAGTAGTGGTTAGCACTGTCGCCTTATAACAAGAAGGTTCTGGGTTTGATCCTAGTGGCCAACGAGGGCCTTTCTGTGTGGAGTTTGCATGTTCTCCCCATGTCTGTGTGGGTTTTCTCCGGATGCTCCGGTTTCCCCCACAGTCCAAAGGCATGCAGGTTAGGCTAATTGGTGGCTCTAAATTGACCGTAGGTGTGAATGTGAGTGTGAATGGCTGTCTGTCTCTATGTGTCAGCCCTGCGATGACCTGGCGACTTGTCCAGGGTGTACCCTGCCTCTCGCCTATAGTCAGCTGGGATAGGCTCTAGCTTATCCACGACCCTGCACAGGATAAGCGGCTACAGATAATGGATGGATGGATGTTGCAGTGACATCATATTGTTTGGATACAAATAATTGTGAATTTGTCTGATAGCAAGATAACTATTACTTTGCATGGTAATAGTTAAAAACAAACAAACAAACAAACAAGGGGCAGCATGGTGGTGTAAT
Source organism: Neoarius graeffei (assembly GCF_027579695.1). NCBI lineage: Eukaryota > Metazoa > Chordata > Actinopteri > Siluriformes > Ariidae > Neoarius > Neoarius graeffei. The sequence goes on from NC_083578.1 coordinate 67,399,775, forward strand.
GGTTAGCACTGTCACCTCACAGCAAGAAGGTTGTAGGTTCAATCCTCATGGATGACCGGGGTCTTTCTGTGTAGAGTTTGCATGTTCTTCCTGTGTCAGCCAGGCACAAGTCAGTGCATACTTAGTGCTGGTCCCAAGCCTGGACAGATTGGGGAGGGTTGTGTTGGGAAGGGTGTAAAACCTATGTCAAATGTGCAGAAAAGATCTGTTGTCGCAACTCCAAATGGGAGCAGCTGAGAGAAGAAGAGATAATAGTGTTTTAAAAACAATAGGATATCAATGTTTAGTTTTCCAGTATGGAGTTAAAACAAGGAAAGCCAGACTTTAGAGGTGACATAGATACCTCTAGATTTCAGCAACAGGACATGAGGGCATTGCTTTAGGCAGTGTATCTAAATGTATAGAAGCATGCTCAAGCGAGGTGGAAATGTACTTAATGCAACACTATTAGCTAATTTGCACAAACAAATTACATCAATTAACACTCTCTCTCTCTCTCTCTTTCTCTTTACATTTCTTGAGGAGGTGTTGAGAGTTAAAACCATGAACAACATTAACTGTTATGATGTTCAGAAGTGGCTGGAGATGGGGCTGATGACTTTGGATGACTACCATCACCAATGAGAGGTATCAAGAGGATTGATTGTGAAAGAAAACTTGTGGGAATGCATGTAGCACTTGTCCCATCCTTGTATCATTCAATGAACTAAAAGGAATTTCATGGCATTAGCCCTTCATTGTGGCAGAGGAATATCAATACATAAAAAAGTATTGCATGTGTGTATGTATTCAGTTGTTAATACATTTCGTTTATGTGAGTAATGCCTACGAAGAGACTAGTGCTGAGTAATTTCACTAGCGCAGCAGTCACAGAGACTTGGCAGAGATGTGTCAGCTGCATTTGCCATCACAGTTCAAAGTCATTATGACCCTCTCCCCAGTATCCATTATGATAAAAGCTCTATCCTGTTTGCATTACTGAACTAACTAGAAAGACTTTACATGTCTAAAACCATTATGCTTAGAGTGCATTGGTTAAAAGCCGAGAAGAAAGTGGGCCTGTGTGGAGAGGAAGCAAAGAGGATGTGACTGAATCTACTTCTCTGTGGCTTATAGAAGGTGTAAAAGATTAACCTACTGCTTTGGAACGAATAACGGAATAATACAAATGGGATATGGGAGTGGGGCGGCACGGTGGTGTAGTGGTTAGCACTGTCGCCTCACAGCAAGAAGGTCCTGGGTTCGAGCCTAGCGGCCAGCGAGGGCCTTTCTGTGTGGAGTTTGCATGCTGCCCACGTGGGTTTCCTCCGGGTGCTCCGGTTTCCCCCACAGTCCATAGACATGCAGGTTAGGCTAATTGGTGGCTCTAAATTGATCGTAGGTGTGAATGTGAGCATGAATGGTTGTCTGTGTCTAGGTGTCAGCCCTGCGATGACCTGGCGACTTGTCCAGGGTGTACCCCGCCTCTCACCCATAGTCAGCTGGGATAGGCTCCAGCTTGCCTGTGACCCTGTAGGACAGGATAAGTGGCTACAGATGATGGATGGATGAATATAGGAGTGATGGTAGAGTAGGAGTGGTCCATCTTATCTCATCCTCTATCTCAGCATCTCGTTATCATTTTCTGTCTCTCTCTCTGTTGCTTCACTTGTTTGTTTGCAATAATATAATCATTGATACAACTGCAACCTTATGGTCAAGCATGAGTGATTTAACAGTACCATTCTTTCCACTGTAAAAGTAGCACTGTACCCACGTGTGTGTCCTAACCGCAACATTTTAACCATGTACCAGAGTTGTAAAATTGTCTCTGTTTGCTGGTAGGTAACAACTTTTAGCAATGTGTCAGTTTTGTAACAGCCTTGTTCAGGTGTCAGAGCTGTAACTGCAGACTAATGGCTAAGAGTCAGTGCCCCAACGGTAGCATTCCATCCATGTGTCAGTGCTTTAACTATAAGTCTTTGGCCACTTGTCAGCATTATACAAGTAGCACTGTGCCATGTGTCTGTGACTTAACTGCAGGCTTGTAGTACTCGAGTCCAGGACTTGGACTTGAGTCCAACTCGTGCCCTAATTTTAAGGACTCATGCCTTGACTTGGACTTGAGCACTGATGACTCGGACTCATGTATTAACTGCATTCAGACTCGTAAACTGGAGACTGATTTTTTTCTTTTTTTTTTTTGTAACATGCTATAATAATTTGACATAAGATATTTATATCTACATTAATTTTTATACTAATTTTGTGCAAGAGAATGCACATTCACCTGTTCATACATCATGTTCAGGAACAAACTAACGTTAATGTCACTAAAATGCCTGGAGAGAAGCCCCTAGGATTGTCCACTTTGCTGATACACACTTCTCATGCAGTGGGGAAAAAATGCACTGCTATGTGTTCCATATGTAGAATAACTATCGAGGAGATAATGGGGACAACCTCGAACTTCAATCTTCATTTGGCAAAAGGGGTGGATCTAGAAAAATATTTATGGGGTGGCAAGAGGGGGGCAGGAATTTTTGAGGGGTGGCAACATATTACAGATGTATATACAGTATACTGAATTTAATCACAGTTATCACAGTTTGATGACAAATAGTATGTATACACTACAAAAGGGCACAGGCTGCCATTTACAAACTCATACAGACAAACTTAATCTCATGCTTTTATTGTTTACGAAGAACACACATTCTCAGATGAGGTCTATACCGTTTCTGGACAGTTTTATACTGTATATGCAAAAGAACAGACACTAAAAAACAACAATAACACTGCTTCAAGTTCAGCATGATTTAAACCATTTACACCAGTGTCACATTTTATAGTTTTTTTTTTCCTCACGCTTTGTAAAGGCTCGCCAGTGAGCATAACATGAACTTGTCATGCCTACAACAGCTGAATGTGGCGATTTCCATGTTGCTCAGCAAAACGCTTCACATTACATGTATAGTTAGCTAAATAACGTTCTCCAACCTGATTTTTATCCTCTCAAAATCAGCATCGCAACTATGCTAGCACTGTTCATTCATTATAATTTAATTTCTTGATAGATAGTTAATCAGCTTTTACCTCTTTCCTCCCATGTCTCCTTTCCTCGCGACTCCTGGCTCCCTTGCTTCGAGCCTCTCAATTTTCCAAAACAACCAGTCTCCGGCGTTATCTCGTGCTGCATTCGCCGTAGTCGGACATTGGAAATTCGCGCATGTAAATGTCAAATTGGCCGAAATTTTTCTTTGAATTCGTTGCTGCCAACTGGGGTGGCAGCAGGAGTGGCAAGGCTTTCTTTTAGGGTGCCATTTGCCACCCTATGCCACCCCGTTTGTTGTTTGTTGTTAAAAGCGCTATAAAAATAAACTTGACTTGACTCCAACCGCACCATTTGACGGTGGCTGTTGCTGCCTTTATGTGAAACCATCTTTGCTACTGTGTTGGACTAACATTACTGCATGACTGCTCCATTTTAGTTAATGGGCTACAAATAAAAAGCTTGTTCATCGGTCAACAAGCCCCGCTATCAACAGAGCAATGAACATACACTACCATTCAAAAGTTTGGGGTCACCCAGACAATTTTGTGTTTTCCATGAAAAGTCACACTTTTATTTACCACCATAAGTTGTAAAATGAATAGAAAATATAGTCGAGACATTTTTCTGGCCATTTTGAGCATTTAATCGACCCCACAAATGTGATGCTCCAGAAACTCAATCTGCTCAAAGGAAGGTCAGTTTTATAGCTTCTCTAAAGAGCTCAACTGTTTTCAGCTGTGCTAACATGATTGTACAAGGGTTTTCTAATCCTCCATTAGCCTTCTGATAGCCTAGTACACTAGACCCACCCGCCTAGCGGCCAAAAATATTTTTGCCTAGCGAATGGGTCTAGCCTCGCACCATATAAACAAAAACACCCCGGGCATCAAATCGTGCCCGCCAATCACAACGCAAGGTTTTTGTTTGGATTCTTTGGGCGGGCTTTTGCAGGAGTGACGACAAAGCTGCGCGACGCTGGAGAAAGCACAACAGGAAAGATGACTACGGCTAGTGAACAGCGCGCGTTTGACTCCACTTTGGAATCAGTTTTAGAAGAATTAGACTTGGAGTTTTCGTTGAAACATGAGCAGGAAGAGGCTCTCCGCTCATTCCTTTTCAAGAAGGACGTTTTCGCTGTTTTGCCGACCGGCTATGGCAAAAGTCTGATCTACCAACTGGCTCCGCTCGTAGCCAAAAGGATGGGCTAGTTTGTGCAGTACGAAGAATTAATAAACAGCTTTGAAGCATTACTTTTTGATTGTTTCTTATTTTCCCGTTATTTTAAATTTAAGGGAAATTATTTCACCAAACACCACTAAATAAAAACTCTCAAAAACAGTTTAAGCAAACCCTTGAAAAACACTTGAAAAAAATAAGAGTGCATGTTAAGTATGTGGTACAGACTCCAAACTTGTGGTCATTATCTCCAAACTTCTTAATATCTAGAACCTGTTTATTAATTAATACGCATTTTGAAAAATTATTTATTTCAAGGTCTCCCCCACTGCGCGCTCTGACTACGTCACAGTCACTGTTGCGCTGATTGGTCAGAGTGTTGGCCTATACGCACAGAGACAGTTTGAAAGACAGCGGTTTGTTCCATCCCCACCCTTCAGAAATGTCTACGGATCGAGGCCAGACTAAATATTCACATTTAGTCTGGCTTGCCAGGCTAGCCTTCTGAGGCAATGAGCAAACACATTGTACCATTAGAACACTGGAGTGATAGTTGCTGGAAATGGGCCTCTATACACCTATGGAGATATTGCACCAAAAACCAGACATTTGCAGCTAGAATAGTCATTTACCACATTATCAATGTATAGAGTGTATTTCTGATTAGTTTAAAGTGATCTTCATTGAAAAGAACAGTGCTTTTCTTTCAAAAATAAGGAAATTTCAAAGTGGCCCCAAACTTTTGAACAGTAGTGTATGTGCATGTGTAAGATGTTTAACTGTGTATCACTTTGGAAGCACAGAGTAGTATCTTGTGTCTTTTTTGGGGGAACACAAACTAGGCCATAGGCCCTCGGTGGAGCATCACCCCACTTTGTTCTGTCCTGTTCAGACAGTTTCGTCTCATAATATCTGATATGCCTTCTGCTTTGAACTTTTCATACAAACACACATGGTGGAGAAGTTATACACACTAACAGATTCAAATCTGCTCTTGTAGCTGGTGTGCATCTGGAATTGCTACAGGAACAGGATCTTTCTTTCTTTCTTTCTTTCTTTCTTTCTTTCTTTCTTTCTTTCTTTCTTTCTTTCTTATTTATTTATTTATTTATTGTACAACACTTGCGCCTCGTCTATGTTTATGAAACAGTATTTTCACAGTAAACACTGAAAACTAAAAGATTAAAAATGCATTCATCAACTAAACATGCAATGAATATTTAATGGGCTGGAGCAGTACTGACATAAACACACAGTTCAATCAGTGTGTATGGATACTGGAGGATTGAAATCAAAATGCAATAATAGGCCAACAGTTTATTTTCATCTCTTTAAAATGCATCTGTAAATGCACTCCATCATGAAAATACTCCTCATGCAGTGTGAAGCTGACTCTGTTATTGTGTTATGATGGGTAATTTATTAAAATGAACAGCTTGATAAAATAATTATTCAGGGATATATCAGCAGGCAGTAATTTGGATCATCATTTGCTGTTGCTCTCAGTAGTGCATGGAACATCATTCTCATCTATCCCATCACTCTTTGTGCATTTATTGCAGATGAAACTGCATACTGGATTGTATATAGACTATAAAGGATGTCAGCTTGAACTAAAGCATGTGCCTGCTCGAAGAGTAAGAGTGTAAATCAATCAGTCAGTTAAAGAGTCTTAGACAATGTCTTATGCTTCGGTGTAGTCATTTACACAAAATTGTGCCTGTATCAGGTTTGCATTAATATAATATGTTCAGTCTCTGATGTGTTCAACTAGTATATTAAATCCGATCAGCATCAGATTGTAAGTGTAGCGTCTGAAACTGAACTGACAGACCAAGGAGCAAGGGTAAAGACAGATCAAGAGTACAAAGACTAAACTTTTATATTGCAGCTCTTTTAATACCATGCACACATGCACATGGGGAAGCCATGGCCTAATGGTTAGAGAAGCAGCTTTGGGACCAAAAGGTTGCTGGTTTGATTCCCTGAACAAGTAGGAATGGCTGAAAGTGCCCTCGAGCAAGGCATCTAATCCCCAACTGCTCCTCAGACTGCTCTGGGTATGTTGAATATTGCTCTGGATAAGAGTGTCTGCTAAAATGCCTGTAATGTAATTTGTCGTTAGTAAAAGCAGTTGCTGATTTGATTGAACCTATGTACATTCTAGTGCACCAATCTGAAAAGTGGAGTGCATCATAGCAAGGTTTTTCTTTGATTTGCCACTGGCTGTATTGATTATGTTGTATGTGCACATGGGTGTATGATGATGGTTAATGCGATTTTGTAGTGTTTCTATTTAATAATAAAGGCAAAGGCGAATGCCATTTGTACACGTTCATAGATTTAACCACACAACAAATGTGTGAATCCAGCTCAGGCAACAATCTTTGTTTTAACCAGATTAGTTTATTGATATTTGCTCATAAATAAGTAACAGGGTTAAAAGAAACAAAGCTAACATTTAGAATTAATAAATACACAAAATGTGGCAAACTAGCATCCATGCTAATGACATGAAGACATTGAGGACATTATTATTATTATTATTATTTATTTTTTAATCTAATGAGTTAATGCTTGCTTTATTTATTTATACTTTCAACCAATCTAGGACTGTACTTTCCAAGTGACCTTGCCAGTTAGTCCAATATTATTGAAAATAAAGAAAAAAGAAAGAGAGAACTTACTTTTCATCCTCCTATGATCTTCAGGAAATTTGAATGATGCAACTTTTATGTGAATAATAAAAATATTTCAAAAGGATGCATGTGCACAGGTAACAGGGTGGAGTGAATGTTGCTGACTAAAATGTACATTATTTTTATAACCTGTTGTGGGTAAGTCATGGAAAAGGATGTTTCAAGCATGAGATGTAAAATGGCTTCACAAATTAATGCAAGCGTACCCTTTTTTTTAAAAATAATGATTATATTTCAAAGTGAAGTGCAGAACTTGTGGGCAAAAATACTATATACTAAGTGCTGTATGGATGTTTCATATGTATTGTACCTTTAGTTTATATCCACATGTGAAAATGTAATATCAGTAATATCAGAATAATAGAATCACCCACAAGTGAACATGTGGAATGGAGGAAATGGAGAACTCCAATCTTCTCTATTCTTCTCTAGTTACAAAGAGCTGTGCAAGCATAATGGTGTCTCCATGATTAAGATAGCCTCTATAGGCTATTGATTAAAAGGTTGAGATTTCAAATCCTGCCAAGCTGTTACTGTTGGGCATTTGAGCAAGACCCTTAAACTCAACTGTTCCAGGAGTGCTGCAACATCACTGACTGCACCCTGACCTCAGAGTCATTCCAAGTTTGGATAAGAAAAAGAAAACACCACATGCAGTGAACATGTGCATACACATGGAAACTATATACTCACTGGACACTTTATTAGGAACACCCTTCCACCTGCTGTTTTATACAGTTGTCTAATCAGCCAACCTCTTGACAGCAGCACAATGCATAAAATCATACAGATACAAATCAAGAGCTTCAGTTAATGTTCACTTCAAACATCAGAATGGGACAATTGTGATCTCAAAGTGTGACTTTCACTGTGGCATGGGTGTTGGTTTGAGCCAGATGGACTGGTTTGAGTATTTCAGAAACTGCTGATCTCCTGGGGTTTTCACACACAACAGTCTCTAGAGTTTACACAGAATGGTGCGAAAAACAAAACCGTCGCGTGAATGACAGTTCTGTGGGTGGAAATGCTTTGTTGTTAAGAGAGGTCAGAGGAAATTGGCCAGATTGGTTCGAGTTGCCAGGAAGGATACAGCAACTCATATAATCACTCTTTACAACCGTGGTGAGCAGAAAAGTATCTCAGCATGCAACAGTAGAAGAGCACATTGGGTTCCAGTCCTGCCAGCCAAGAACAGGAATCTTAGAATCAATAAAAAGTTCCTATTAAAGTGGCCGGTGAGTGTAATTGTTGTCTTAAATCTGCCTTTGTAGCAAGACGCTAGTGTAGCTCTAATCAAAGGATGTACTGTATAGAACTCTGACTCATACTCACATCCTAAACCCATTTAATTCCACTCTCTCTTTGGGTTGCTGTGCAACTGAATTTTGTATCCAGTGCAATTTTCTATAATCTCTTAATGTGCTGACTGTAACCACTTTAAGGCATTGGCCATCCTGTTCCTAAATAACTTCTTTCAGTTTTTAGTTCAAATCCAACGGAGCTGATCAATCAAGTAGCAATCAAGTAGCTGGCTAATCAAGTAGACTGATTATCTGGAGCAGATGTGGCGGATCAGGACAAGAATCCAATTCTGTAGAAGGTAGATCTTCCCAGAATAGGATTGGTAATCACTGATCTAAGGATTCTTCACAAGCTCAAAGCACTCACTGATAAGTCTAATAAGAATAGTATTATCCATGTATCTTGTATCATTTCAATTCAGTTTTATTTGTACAGCACTTTGAACAATGGACATTGTCACAACACAGCTTCTGGATATAGAAATCTGGATGTAGATTTATATTTAGATCCCTAATGAGCAAGTTAGAGGTGACAGTGGCAAGGAAAATCTCCCTGAGATGACATGAGAAGAAACCTTGAGAGGACCCAGACTCAAGGGAACACATCCTCTTCTGGGTGACACCAAATAGTGGGAATATTTAAGTTATTCCACGAAATCAAGTCGTACATGAGCTGATAGCTGACGAGGCGCGTAGCACCAAATTGACTATAAGCCATGTATGATGAGATTGAGTGGAATAACTGTTTTATTCTATCCACATTCACTAGATTTTGAGAAACAGAGCATTTTTATTGTTATTTTTTGCAAATTCGATAAATAAAAACTTTATACAAAATGTCCAACAAAATAATTTCTGCTTAGAATGTAAACAAACTGGTGAAATGACAGTAACAATTTTTGAAAAATGCAATAATAATAATTCTTGTAAAATAAAAAATATATGTTCTTACCGTCATCATCATCAAAGCGTCCTCAGACGAACATCATGGACTACTTGTCTCCAAAGTCTCCTCTCCTACATTGCTTTCAGCAGGTCATTCTTCATTATTTCAGAGTCTTCAACCAGTTGGTCAATAAACGTTTTTGCAGGATTCCCTCTTGGTCGCTTTTCATGTGTTGGTTCCCATAGCAACATTTGGCTAACCACCTCATCCTTACTATGTTAGCAATGTCCACAGAATTGCAGTCTTCTTTTCCGTATAATGGTGGTAACAGTAGGAAGATTGCCATATAACACCTGGTTTGTTGTGTGGGACTGCCAATCGATATTAAGTGCTGCTCTTAGAAGCCTTGTGTAGGTCCCATCTAATAGACCCCTTTCACATGACGTCACCGCGCCGCGAGATTTTGTTAGGCGCCATATTGGAAGACCAAGTACATGCACTCACAATATAAAACAAAGTACGAGCGAGAGTAAAGTGACACGATGGATGATAATTCGGGTTATGTGAGTACATTACCAGCTGCAGAAAGGACACGGTATGTGGAGAAACTCACTGTGATTGATGGGTTTGACCCATATGATAAGACTTGCAGCAAGGGAGAATGGAAACATAAGGAGGACCGGACACCAATTCTGCCATCTGTTTGCTATCCAGACATTGTAAACTATTTGTTGTTTACACCCAGTGCCTACACTCAGTGTTCGAACTATGCCGATATTTTCGGGGGGTCCCTTTTTTTCCCTGGGGGGGGCGCTTGCGCTTGTCTCAGAGCGCGGATCTCCAAACACATGAGAAGCCTATCTTACGCACATATCACGCGGACTCCACACCTCCACACACGCATCGCGTCTGAAGTCATAACTCATCAGGGGAAATCATGTCCGCATTGGCATGTTCAAAAAACAACCTCGCGTCAACAATGATACCACACGCAAGAAAAAAAAAAAACAGTCAGGCTACTCAACAACCAACCTGGCAGCAGCGAGCAAGCCCCAAACCATCCTAAATTATTATTATTATTATTATTATTAAATTGTAGAAGTCTGGGAGGCTTGCTCCTCATCCAGTTATCAACTTGGGGCCAATTTAGCATGTTTTAAATCTGAATTTCTTGCGTTTGCTTACCTCAAAGTGTCCGCAGATCATGCACAGACATCCATTATATCCACAGTTTTTTTCCAAGTCTCACACAGGTTTCTTTCAAGTCTACTGTTGGGCCAATAAATCATAAATAAAACAGCTCAGATTTGTTTGTTTAAGTCGTTTGCCACTCCACTTTTTTGAACAATATTATTTTTAGCTTAATCCACAGTCTGGAAATGCAGACAGACAACACTAAACAAGTTTCAATCATACATGATTAATTTTTGAACACAGACACTTAGATCCTTTCATTTCCTTTGAAATAGCTTTATTTATTTTAGATAATACTGACACATGTACTCAATAGCAGTTACCAGGCTGGTTAAAAACATCAATATTAAAACTGTTAGAGGATTTTTTTTTCTCCATTTCTTCTGGTACTAAGAATCTGATACTTGTAATATATTACACTTTTACAGAATTCTACCATAACATCTACTGTTGTATTTGTCTTTTGCGTCAAAAATTTTACTTCTTATTTCTTTATTAGAAAAGGAACAAAATCATCTACAGATGGTCAGTAAGTCCAGAAATGCAGCTCTAGTTTTTGAAGTTAAGATGCTGAGAAAGAAACAACGTTTTGGAAGGGAAAGCAAAAATGTCACTTTTCATTGCAGGTTCAAAATGTGAGGAGGTTACAGAAAGCATCAACAGACAAAAGAAAGAAAACCATAATACAAGAGAACATCTAAGCAGCTGGGGGAAGAAGAAACCGAACAAATAAAACAGTTCTGACATTAGCAGTGTGTTGTCTCAGCGATTAGCATTCTACCATAAGATATAATCCAGATGAATGGCCAATTCCAGTGAGCAGACAGTCTTTCATCCCTGTATTTGTGCTGACGAGATTTCGCTCAGGACAGCAGATTACAAGTATGGAGGATGGAGGAGAGCTGAGTAGTGTGATGGTCCTTGTTGGTATGAATGAAGTGGAACAGGAGACCTTGCTGCTTTGGTTCCTGTATTATTTTAGCATTGGTGACATTGTTTCTGCAAGTCCTTCAGTTTCCTATTCGTCTATTTCCATTTCCTCTGATTGGAGCATGCCACTACCGAGTTACCTGGAAAAGAAATAAATGATTCACATAGGAGCTACTCATTTTAGTCAACCCTGAGCTTCCACTCTATTCAATTACATACAGTACAATCATCCATCAACACATACATTAATTTAACATTTCTAGCCTCAGTCTCATGGTTTCAAATTGTCTGTTTGTCACATAGATGTAGGGGGTTGACAAATACTGCATTCATTAATTAGACTGTTGATCAAAACTTGTTTGGATTGTCTAATGAATAGCAGTGGTCTTACCAGCAGGTTAAACCCATGGTGTAAAAAAGGTGCAAAACAAAGTTGAATATTTTACTAAAACCATGATGTTTGAGTTTTTCAGGAAACAGGGTGGTTACCAGCTCTGGTTACAAAAAATAAATAAATAAAATAAATAAAATTAAATTAAATTAAAAAAAAGCTGTACTGTCCATTGTATGCTCAAACCAGCCAGGAAAATATAGAAGAAAAGCATTCAGTAATCTCTTAACTGAAAGAAAAAACACATTCACTCATCCTCACTAAGTGCTCTATACTGGTCAGGGTCATGGTGGATCCAGAGCCTGTCCCAGGAACACTGTGGAAGAGGTAGAAATACACCCTGGATGAGATGCATCACACATATCCATTCTTAACTAGAAGCACTTTAGAGGAGCCAGTCCACCTACTGGTATGGTTTTAGGTAATTAAAGTGGGGAAAAAAAAACCTGGAGGAAACCCATTATGTACATGAGGAATATGCAAAACTCAAACAGCATAAAATCGTAACCTGAGCTCAGGCTCAAACTGGGGACTCTGGAATCGTGAGACAGCAACACTAATTGCTGTACCGCAATGCCACCGACAAACCACATTCTACAGATAATAATAAGCAGCTAACTGTGAAACTAAGTTGACAGGATTTGTTAAAATAATTACCTAATGGCTTTTTATTGGCTTGAAAAATGCCTAAGGCCAACAAAAACCTACATTCAGAACTCAAGCAGCACATTATTAAATATCAATGACTAAAAGAGCTAATACCAGGAGGTTACGAGTAAGCAGGAAGCTGAAGCCTGCTAGTGCCCGCCCTGGTTCTCTCTGAACACTTATGATCCCTGTGGTAGCAGCATTCGTGCTGCTTGTGGCCACCCCTCTGTCATGATAGCATCTGATGCAGTTGGCACACAGCAGATTCATTCACTTAGAATATGGCATTTTGCCCAGGCTGCTGGCATGAGAAAAGGTGGCAGACATAAGAAGAGGGTGCAATGGCATGATGCCCAGTGCTCACACACTATCTCTAGCAGGGTGCTGGGTGTGAGGTCTGTGATATTTGAGTATATTGTTAATAAGAAGGCAGAGTGCTTTTCTACTCCACTGTGTAAGCAATGCCTCAAACACATCCAAAAGATATATATTTTTTAGCAAATGTCAAATACACAGGATCATGTTTTAGTTTATGATATTTTATAAGACATGCAGATTAGGTCCAATGGGACCACTATAATTGGCACAAGCTGTAGTGGTTTCCCAGCCATAATGTATGTACAGTACATATATATTTCACTATGGCAAAAGCTAAATAAATACATTAAAATATCTCTTGACTTCAGTATGTGATGGCTGAATTTGATAAGATCAAATTAAAGCAGCACAAAAGTACCATTTTTCCAGTGGGGGGGGGGGGGGGGGGGGGCAATTTGGGGAGCATTCTTATGGCTGAAGGGGGTGTGGTCGAGCATCAGCTGTGGACGGAGAAGAGGTAGGTTGAACCAGCAAGTAACACATGACGATTTGCACGCATATCTGATTACAGGCATGTGTCTGTTTGTGTGTGCATATATGTGCTGAGCATAGTTAAATTGCTGAAAAGCAAAAGTGAGAAAACTAAATGCACATTGGAGTTATCACAACCCTGCCTCTCATCTCCTCTTTTACCCACAACAATTAAGGTATTACACTGGTGCTGATATGCAGGATTTTAGGAAGAAGCTCTTCACCCCTTGCCAAGGTCATCCAGATACTCATCTACATCCACCAAACCCAACATTAGGCCCTTGTCGCCCTGTTCATGGAGCAGGAGCAGCATTTTCAGGCTCTTCTCGAGGCCCAGGCAGAGGACTAGCAGGTGCTTTGGAGCCTGTTACAGCCAGGTGAAGCCCTACTGGCCACTGCAAATCTACTCCACATCATGCTAGCCAAAATGTACGATGACCCCAAACATTTTATTGAGTTCTTTGAGCATGCTGCGGAAGCATGCAGTTGGTCCAACATGCAGTGGGTGGTCTGCTTACTGCCACCACTCTCAGGGGAAGGCCAGCTTGCAGCTCAACAGCTCTCAGTTGCCAATCTGCTGGAGTACCTGGACTATTTTGCAACAGATTGGCCACACCCAAGAACAACACCATCAGTTCTTCCCCTCACTGACATTCAGCGAGTTCAGACCCCTGTTTGCCTTTGCCCAACAGTTCAGAAACACTTGTAAAAGGTGGCTGATGGCTGAGGAGCACGCCACTGCTGATGTCATTGATCAAATGGTACTGGAGCAGTTTGCTGCTCGGCTGCCAGAGTGGACAGCGGAGTCAATCCAGTGACACCATCCAGTCTCTCTCTCTCTCTCTCTCTCTCTCATTGGATGACCTTCCCATTCTTCTCTTTAACCTCCCCCATCCCTGCACCATGGAAAAAGGAGCCAATTCCCCAAAACCAGTTCCCCCAAAATGGGGTCCTTCCTGTTTTTCCTCATCCCCTCTCCTTCCACTCTAAGGTCTCAACTAACCCCCTCGCTCTCTGCACAGATAGAACCATTCATGCACACCAGGAAGAGAAGTTGTTCCAGGATCAGTGTTCCTCCATGGAAGTGGGAATACCAATCCAGATTCCTGATGCGCCTCAAGTTTCCTTCAATTAAGCAGGAACATACCACACGTTAGCGATTATAAAAGGGAGTACACATCAAGTCTTGGTGGACTCAGGGTTTAACCAGACCATCAAAACCTAATTCAATGTGGGGGATTGGGAAAAACATGATTGGTGAAGGTGAGGTGTGTGCATGAGAATATTCACGACTGTCCGCTGGTGCCCATCATTATTAAATTCCAGGGGGAAAAGCATAGAATTGAGGTGGCAGTTAGTCCTTGTCTCACCCATCCACCAATTCAAGGGACAAATTTGCCAGGTTTCAAGCATGAGTGAAACAGTGTTTGTGGATGGGTCCTACAGCAGTGAGCCACAGGTGGAATCCAGAGTAGCACTGGCTGGGATGGTGGTACTGGGGCCATCTATGTCAGATCCACATCAGGGTAATACAGAGGGTGGGGAGGGCTCTGCCCCGCCACCATTCATAGGGATCCCTCTTGGGGATTTCTCTCTGGAGCAGTCATGTGATGAGACCCTGAGACATACTTTTGATCAAGTGAGATGAATTGGTGTTCAAAAAAAAAATCCAGCTTAATGTTGTGCTCTCCCACTCATATTTTGTTGATTATTAAAGATAATAAAGGTTATATCAAGTGATGCAGAACACTCAAACTAATGAAGTGACAACCCAGTTGTTGGTTCTGAAGAGCTGTAGAGAACTGCTGTTCCATGCAGCTCATCATAATCTGGTGGTGAATTTGCCAACTACCCCAAAAGCACCATTGCTCCCTGTCCCACGAGGTACATACCAATGGCCCCGACGAGGTACAAGGTCCCTTGCAAAAGAATTGGTATGTACCTCGTCGGGGCCATTAGACCAGTCTGTATGAGGGCATAACTTTGTGTTAGCTTTTGTAGACTACACAATGTGATACCTGGAACTCATACCTCTGTGCAACATATCAGCATGCCATGTTGTGGAGGCACTATTCCATGTTATCTCCTGCATCCAGGGTCCTGAAAGAGATTCTGACTGACCAGAGCCTATGTTCATGTCACACACTCTTTGTGAACTATATGAATTATTAGGGATTAAAACAATTAGTACCAGTGTTTACCACCCAAAGATGGGTTGGTCAAACGGTTTAATCAAATGCTTAAAAACATTTGTAAGCTTGTTCATGATGATGCTAAGAATTGGGATAAGTGGCCCAAACCCCTATTATTTGCAGTATGAGGTCCCACAAGCCTCCACACTGTTCTTTCTGTTTGAATTATTGTATGGGCACAAAGCTTGAGGTGCCTTAGACGTTGTTAGAGAAAATTGGGAGGAGGGCCCATCTAACAGCAAAAATGAAATTCAGTATGTTCTTGACCTGAGAGCAAAACTCCACACCTTATGTCACTTAACCTAGCAGAATAAGAATAAGAATACAGGTGTAAGAATGTTAATTCCGGGCGCTCTGCTATGGGAATTTTCACAAGGAGTTAAAGTGCTCGTTTTACAACCCACATTGAGCTCTAAATTACTTTCAAAGTGGCAAAGACGTTTTGAAGCCACATGGAAAGTGAAGTTACACCAATTTGTCAACCTTCCGTTTGGGTTGTTTGGAGCCCCAGTGATGTTTCACCGTCTCCTGGACAGAATCCTCCACCAACACAGCACATACTCTGCTCCCTAATGATATAATATAATGATTTATACTAATGATTAGCAGTGCCATTTACAACACCTTTGGGGCTGTCCTAAGATAATATTAAATTAAAGCAACACAAAAGTACCATTTTCCAATGGGGAAAAAAGGGGGAGCATTTTTATGGCAGAGGGGGTGTGGTAGACCATTAGCTGTGGACAGAGAGGAGCCTTAACCAGAGACTGAGAGAGCTGAGCAGCACAGAGCTGTGTGTGTGTGCGCGTGTGCGCGCGAGCATGCGCATGTGCATGTGCTGAGCATAGGTTAATCACTGAAAGGTGAAAGTGAGAAAAATAAATGCACCTTTGATTTGTCACAAGCCCTCCTCCCTTCGCCTCATTTCCCCCAAACCATTAAGGTGTTCCAATTATGTTTGTGATGCTCCTAAATTGTCAGAACAGATATGTCAGTTATTATAGGATGATGTTTTTGTGGGATTTGAACTGAATGCTAACACCTCCACTTAGTAAGTGGTAGACCCATTCTCTCAGCGAATGGGTGTAACCGCAGTGACTTCTGCATATGGTGACATCAGTGCTTATATCCTCTAAATGCTGCTAAGGGAGCTCAATTTTGAATGTACTACAGCTTTAACTGGTAAAACAATAGGAAACTCTAATGCTAGCAAATTTTAAAGTTGTATAAACTCTATATAGAAGTGCGTACATGCCATTTCAGAAATGTAGGAAGTGCACAAATGTTGTGTACATGTGTTTAGCCTCCACTACAGCCCTGTTTCCATGTTCCATAGAATTTTATTTTGAGATTGGCCTCAAATATAAATACATTAAATCAGTGCTCGACAGTAGATACAGTTTTCACATAAGCAAGAGAAATCTGAAGAGAATACTTCACGCAAGGGGACGCACTCATCGCAAGTTTACTGAACTGACTTGAGAGAATATTTGAATGAAATGAAAAACTTTTGTGAGGTCTTGCAAAGGTTCATCTTTTTCTTTTTCCTTCATGTCCATTCTAGGGCTCCATATAAATCAATATTTAGATGCTAAGTGACCTGTGACAAATATGACCTTGTTTACTAGCAGTTAACTACTGGCTAGCATTAGAGATGGAAGAAGGACACAGGCAAATTTCCAAACTGAACATAAAAGGTCTTATATATACATATACACACACATAAGAAGGGTAGTTTTGGATATGGGTTATGCCTTTACTAAGGCAACATGGGACCATAGTGCCCTTCAAAGTTTTTTTTTTTATTTTTATGTATTTTTCATCACTCCAAAATGTCTGCCGAGAGTAGAATCTATCAAGAAATGCCTCTTTCATTGTTTGTAATGTATATGCTATCCATCCATTTCCAAAAAAATGTCTTTGTACGCTGTACGCTTAGGATGTCTTTGTACGCTGTAGCATTGCAATTTCCTTTCACTGGAATTAAGGGGATGGTGCAGTGGTTAGCACTGTTGCCTCAAAGAAAGAAGGTGTGGGGTTCAAACCGCCTCACTGGCGAGGGCCTTTTTTTGGGTGGAGTTTGCATGTTCTCCTTGTGCCTGCGTGGGTTTCCTCCCACAGTACAAAGACATGCGGATTAGGTCAACTGGCTACTCTAAATTTCCCGTAGGTATGAATGTGAGTCTGACATGGATTTTTTTTTTTGTCTCTGTGTTAGCCATGCGATATATTGGTGACCTGTCCAGGGTGTACCCTGCTTTTCGCCCAAATTCAAGTGGGATTGGCTCCAGCTTCCCCTGCGACCGTGATGGAAAAGCAGTTGGATGGGTGGAACTGTCATCTTCCAGCATGACAATGCCTCTGTGCACGAAATGACATACATAAAGACATGGTTTGCCTTGGTCATAGTGGCAGAACTTGAGTGGCCTGCACATAACCCTGACCTCAACTCCAATGGTTTACCTACCTGAACTGGAAGATAGACCTGCCCGACCTCACTAATACTGTTGTGGCTGAGTGGGCAAATCCCCTAGGGGAACAGCATTTTTACAAATGGAGAACAAACCAAAGCCCGCCCAGTATGGCTGTCAGTCTTGTATAAATATTAGACTTATGTCATCATATTTAGTATTGATTTTAAATGATCACCTCCATCAGACCTGCTCTTTCAGCCCTCTCAGTCTCCTTCAGTGTTAGCAGAGCTGCTGGCACTCTAAAAGTAGCTGTGTATAGCTACCGGTATCTACATGTTGAGGAATTGAGGCATCTAAATCTGTGTTCACCAAAAGGACAACTGAAGGCAAATTTTTTTTATTATCAAAATTCTGTTTATCTCATTTTATTAAATATAGGAATGCATTTTGATAGCTGTTTTGTCACTGCTATAGCAAGTTATGAGAGTTTGAAATATGCTATGTAATATATCAGTCCATATGTCAAGGCAATGTCCATAAATGAGATTCGTTGAGACCTATGCGAGACATTGTAGGACGGAAGTAAAACGTACAGCGGAAATCAAAGTGACCAACATCTGCCAACATTGTCAAAAGACGCGCGCACCTTCTTTCGAATGCTGACGTAATGAAGCCGGAAGTTTTGTTTGTTTTGATAGCAATCAGGAAAGTTTGAAAAAAGTAGGCAGTAATCGTCATTTAAACTCGGTTTTGTGCAATATTTCATTTGGAAAACAGTTTTCAAAATGGCGGTGCTCACACGTCACGTTTCAAAGTCTCGCACAAGTCTCGTGAAGATCGTGCGGATAAGCGACACCTGCCGTGGACCAAACGAACTAAATTCAACATGGCTAAAAACCAAATAGGCCGATAAGTATAATATTTAATTGCAATTAGTTGCCAGTACGAGTCACAATATAAGGTTACTAAAACTCAAAATGTAATTGAATAACACGTTAATTAAGAAATAAAGCAAGTTTAAACATGACTTCAGTTCCCCTTTAAATGAGCTATGTTGATGTGATTGTCAAACTACTGAAAAGCTAAACAAAGCATATAAATAAATGTCCAAAGTTCTCTTTTTTCTCTTATTCACACTCTCTCTGTTTTATTGTTATGTAGCCTACAGCTATCTATATTGACCATATACAGTATATTGACCTATTTTTATGGAGCTAGATATCATATTATTTCACTCTGCTTATGAAGAAACATAAATATGTCCTTATGTTTATTTTAAAAGAGATCAGCCCAGAAGGTTAAAGGGTAAATTGGGTGTTATATTGTCTGTGTCTCATTCCCTTCCAACCATCAGCTTCAGGGACAGACAGTCAGAAAGAAGGAGATATATAGAGAGAGTATGAGTGTGTTGTATTGTGTAATCTTTGTCCCTCAGGATTTATTTGATTTTAGCCACTGCACTCCTCCCATCTCTTGCTCTCCTTTGAATGTATTCTCCACAAGAGCACTGAAATACAGTACCTCTCCTGTTCTCAGTCTTTCTCTCTCTATCCTTGGCCCTTTCCTTCTCCTTCTCTCTGCTGTCTGTTATAATGAATGGCCTGTCTGTAATGGGCCCATAAGAGCCTCCTCAGTATTATTGATCAGTATGATTGATCGAGCCTACAGTCCAGCTTTCATCACACTCTCTGTTCTGTGACATACCAAATACAATTCATCATTAAAAACATCAGTTTGCTCATCTGGTGTGCTAATCAGATTTCAGAAATCACATCAAGGATAGTGACATGCCAATACTATTTTGATGTGTTTCAGTCCATCAAAACAAAGATCTAATGTAAAGGAGTTTGACGAAGTTTGTTAATTTGTTTATCTTCAGAAATTTAGTTTTTGCATGCATTTTCTGTGGAATAGTTTTGAACATGTCCCTAGGCAGTAAGCAGTTTGCTAATAATCTATTCACGACTATGGAGCTGGCTTCAGCTGTTATTACTCATGTATATGAAGTCATCAAAACATTAGTCCATGTCACACCTGCTATGCTTTAAAGAAACTGTGTTCAACCTATTGATCCCATCGCTTCACTTTGAATATGATCTTCTTTGGCTAACGTACACTGTTTTTATAAGTTCAGTCTCTGCCAAACTGGGATAGAGTTCATAATACATAACAATACAGAACAACGGAGTCCTTAGTGCACATGGTGCCAGTGGTTTTGCAGTTAGAATGCTTGCACAGAAGTTACACTAGTTACTCCAACACACAATAAAGCATGGTAAATATAGCTTTTCACTTGAAATGTGTATTTATCTTCCCTTCCCACACCATGTGGCGGCGCCGATCTCCGTTTCCGTAGCCCTCAGCCTCTCACCTATTACATAGCTAGGGTTACAGTGGGAAGGGGGGGGGGGGGCTAGCAGTAGGTACCATTTTTATGATGGTCTTTGGTATGACCCGACTGTGAGTAGAACTCACGATCTCCCGATCGAGAGGCCGACACACTAACCACTAGGCCAACTCGTTGGTCAATGTGTATTTATCTAGAACTATAATATATGATCAGTAATTCAGTAATGTGTTATGCCACAGGATTTTTGTACCAGATGTGCTGCTTACAGAATGCGCAGAAACAGCGTTGAAAAGCACACGATATTTTGCACCGCTTTTGCTGGCTGATCCAGTAACTATCAACAAATAATCACCTCAATAGCACTCCTATGGGATACATTTACCACTTTTAACATCATCCACAACTGAGACAAGTATAGATCTTCCTTCTGACATAAAAATCGGCGAATGACATTTTGATTTGAAGTGAAAATGCATCGATCATGCGAGCGTAGTTTTCACGCGATATTTACTTGGCGGTGCTTATAGTTCACCACGTGTTTTCTTGACCTTCCGAGCAGCATTTTGTGGTCTTGACAAATCTGGAAAATTCGCCAATAATCTCCAGTCGAGACTGTCTTCTGATGGATTCACAAGGGTGTAGTCAGTGCCTGGAAAATGGACCATGCTAGGTTATGTGCACATGATTTCATGTCAGATTTACGGTAACTTCCCTTGATCCAATTTCACTTTGGTTTGTATTTCTTGCATATGAAGGCTTGGTAGTTTAATGCAGCAGATATAACTCAAAATCCATCATCTGAGTATCTGGTATGAAAATCTGGTGGACTGACACATATATACATGGGGGGGCGTTGTCATATCCAATGAATTCATGTCTCATTCTCATGAAAGAAAAAAATTTAATGTTATCATAATGAATGTAAACTATGAACATGGCTAGTGTTAGTACTCACAGCTGTCAACTAGCTCACTAGCATTAGCAATATGTCTGCAATATGTCTCCCTAGTTTTGTGGAAGACTCTGGTCAGCTGCAATGAGTGCATGGGCAAAGTGCGGGCAGGTACACAGGTAGGAAGTTGGACCGAATGAAATGATTGGATGGTCTTTTTACAGCCCCATGATTGCCACAGATGATGGATTTTTTTTCTTTTTACTGTCAGAGCATTTGACTTATTCACTGCTTTCAGTATGTAAAGAGAATTTCAAGAAATATAACAAAAATGCTTCTAAAAATGCCAACCCTAGCATAATAATACAAAACAATGTAGTTTGTAGCTTGTTGCCAAAAAACTGGAACTACTGAGTTGCATTGTGTTGTTATAGAAATCTAATCAACACCTCCTGACCAATCAGAATTCAGCATTTGACAGTGCTGTGGGATTAAATCAATTAACCATTTGTGCAGCCTGTAACAGACAGACTGACAGACAGATTAGCCAACCACAGCAGAACACCATAGGTCAGAAGCTGTCTGTATGGGTTTTGAGTTTTATGTGCTAGTACACGCTGGTTCTGCCTGTCTGATCTGATGTCCAGTTCATGACTACTTGACTACAAACTAGGCTTGTTGTGTTTTTGTTTTCATGCTTGTTTCCTCCTGTCACCTTTTCTTTTTCACTGTGTCCTCTTTGAGTCTAGCCCATGCTGTATTTAATGTCACATCCAACACTTTTCAGATCTTACCACAGCTGATTCCTCTGGCACTCAGCACACTCAGGAGGAGCGGAAGTAGGTTGCAAAATAGGAGGTCTGAATGGCAAAGCAAGAAAAAGAAATATCCTTCCCCCCCCGCCTATGCTTCCAAAAGAGTATGTTACAGATCCATGGTAGGATCAAGAAATCCGAAAGTATGGGGATAAAAAATGAAATAAGAAAGCAGGGGGAGCTCTAAAATAACACACCAATTTAAATGTAAGAAATTGAGCTCAAGAAAATTATGCAGTCACTGGAAGATTGAAGAGGATAAGGCCTGGTTCATTGTAAAGGAAAATCTTGCTTAATCCATTTAGAAATCAATCAGATTTAACCCCCAGGTGCCTGAGGACGAGAAATTGTGAATTTCCTTTGAAGAACTGTTGAAAAATTCATGTGTCATTCTAGCCTGACAGTTCACACTCAAAATAGTCTGTGTATTTATATATGATGTGTAGGTATTAGTTTATGTGTCCAGAGGTCCTTGTTTTAGATTGTCTCTATACGACCAGTATTGAGATAATAAAGCAAGATGCTTATTGTTATTGTACATACTGAATTACTGTTTGTTTTACTGCAAAGGAGTAATTGGTTTGTATCCATGTTTTATATTTCCATCCATCCATTATCCATTATCACTTATCACTAATCACCTATCCAGCGGGCAAGCTGGAGCCTATCCCAGCTGACTATGGGCAAGAGGTGAGGTACACCCTGGACAAGTCACCAGATCATCGCAGGGCTGACAGAGACAAACAACCATTCACACTCACATTCACACCTACGGTCAATTTGGAGCCACCAATTAGCCTAACCTGCATGTCTTTGGACTGTGGGGGAAACCGGAGCACCCGGAGGAAACCCACACAGACACGGGGAGAACATTCAAACTCCACACAGAAAGGCCCTCATTGGCTACCGGGCTCAAACCTAGAATGTTCTCGCTGTGAGGCGACAGTGCTAACCACTACACCACTGTGCCGCCTGTTTTATATTTATTACACTGTAATTTTTGTTGAAGTCTTGATTTATAGTGTATCTTTGGTAATACTGGAAAGGTAAGCTGCTATGCTGCTATGCCTTTAAAAAGAGATTGAATTGAAAAATGAAGAGAAATAGAGACAGCTTTGAATCAATCATAGCTACTATTCCACAAGGTGCTTGATTACCGGTGTGTGTGTGTATGTTTGGACATAAAGTATAGTTTGCCTCTGTGAGAGAGGAATTACTATAATTATTATAATTATATACTATATAATGAACCTGCAGCATAAGTTGATGGGCAGTGATGTAGGCCGACATACTTCTAAAGCACATATGTACAAGATTAAAGGTTAGTGTGTTTGTGCACAAAGTGTGTGGGTGTGTGTGTGTGTGTATGTTTGTGCACGAACCTTTGTTGTTTTAACCTTGTTGCCAGTACTGCAGCTCCAACCTGTAAGGTCTGGTAGAACTTTACATTCCTCTCCGTCCAGACACGGTTGCATCTGACACCACCATTTCTGGGCTACTATAGATGCTGCATGCCAGCAAATAAGGTAACGAAAATAATTCATGTTAATAATAATAATAATAATAATAATAATAATAATGTTACTCATGCAGAATTATCTGAATAACCATTCAAAAATATGTACACATAAACCTTAGTGAGAAAACATTATCTTTGGTAGAAAGTAATGCTGAGAAAGCAGAGCTGGGCACATGGCTAAAGTAAGCGATGGAAAGAGGGAAGAGAAGAAGCAGGGTGGAGAGAGGGTTTATTTGACATTTCCTCTCAGGCAGGGTGTGGAGAGAGCACACAGACAATGCTTTTATGGTAAAGAAAACAAGATCAAAATCGATTGTGCCGTCAAGTGCCCAGTGTTGACACAGTATTAAATGAATCAGCCAGACAGAGATAGAGAGAGGCAAGTGCAAGAAATCAGTAAAAGAAAGAAAGCGGCCTTAGTCTTTGTAAAATGAGTGCAGCATTAGACAGTGCAGACAGAGCATTAAATTAATCACACAGCAGCAAAGTTACAGGGTAACGGAGAGGGCCGAAGAAAGGAAAAAAAAAAACGTTTGCTAATATTATTTTTGTGTTGGTTTCAGAAAACAAAATAAGAAGGTGCTTTTTTCCTCCTTCAGTGTTGCAGAATGCCCTGCGGCTCACGGGAAGCATTTCTAATATCAACACTTCCTTCAGAACAGCACATATTCATGAGGGTGAACAGGGTGTTTGCTGCACTTTCTTGCAAACATTTTGTGTAACACATTTATAGGCTGACCTTTTTCAAAAGGTCAGGATGACAGAGCGAGGAGGAGAAAGACGGAGAGAGATGGAGAGAGAGAGAGGAAGTGATCTTACCATCGACACAGGATGGAGCAGCTCTGGTGGTCCCAGCGACCTGTCCAGGTAGGCAGGAGCACTTGACAGTCTGAGATCTCTCTTCAATCTTGTTCTTATTACAGCAGCGATGGGCTGCAATAACTTCACACGTCCCAGCTTTCACATGCACTGTGGCAGTATCACACACACACACACAGACACAGAGAGAGAATGAATACATATTTAGCCATACAGATATACTGTAGCATATATATTTACACTTATCCAATCAACCAATCATGTGGCAGCAGCGCAATTCATAAAATCGTGCAGGTCAAGGCTTCAGTTAACGTTCATGTCGACCATCAGAATAGGAGGAGAATGTAATCTCTGTGACTTTGGCCATTGTCTGTTGGTGTTAGATTGGGCTGTTTTGAGTGTTTCATAAACTGCTGACCTCCTCCTGTCATTTTTCATGCATAATAGTCTAGACTTTACACAGAATTGTGAGGAAAAACAAAAAACATCCAGTCAGCAGCAGTTCTGTGGGTGGAAATGCTTTGTCGATGAGAGAGGTGGGGCGGCACGGTGGTGTAGTGGTTAGCACTGTCGCCTCACAGCAAGGTCCAGGTTCAAGCCCTGTGGTCGGCAAGGGCCTTTCTGTGCGGAGTTTGCATGTTCTCCCCGTGTCTGCGTGGGTTTCCTCCGGGTGCTCCGGTTTCCCCCACAGTCCAAAGACATGCAGGTTAAGTTAACTGGTGATTCTAAATTGACCGTAGGTGTGAATGTGAGTGTGAATGGTTGTCTGTGTCTATGTGTCAGCCCTGTGATGACCTGGCGACTTGTCCAGGGTGTACCCCGCCTTTCGCCCGTAGTCAGCTGGGATAGGCTCCAGCTTGCCTGCGACCCTGTAGAACAGGATAAAGCGGCTAGAGATGATGAGATGAGAGAGGTCAGAGAAGAATGATCAGCTGGTTCAAGCTGACAGTAACTTACTAAAATAACCACTCTATACAACCACAGTGAGCAAAAAAAACACAACACTCCAGACTCCAGGCTGATGGACTATGACAGAAGAAGACCACATCAGGTTCCACTCTTGCCAGCTAAGAACAGGAATCTGATACTACAGCTCAAGCACAAGCTCGGTCAAACTGGACAACTATAAACCAGCTGACATTTTTCTCATCTTTAACTGTCAAGTTTCAATCAATCTATGCCCATTGTAGCTTCAGATACCTGTACAATTTTATGCATTGGGTTTCTGCTACATTACTGGCTGATGAGATAATTGCATGAATGAGCAGGTGTACAGGTATTCTGGCCAGTGAGTGTATATTCATATCCAAGCAGCATGTTTAAATTCACGTGACTCATATGCTGCATACTATTTTGGACAATCACTGTTCACAGAAGGGTTTTGTTCATTTTTGTTCTGCTTTGGATGAATAATGAATTTACTATGGACTGAAACATATGGAATTATGCAGTGACCAAGAAAGATGTTAACCTTAAACAACATCAATCTGCCAAACAATCTCTTTGAAAATATGAATGTGAATCCATCATGTATGTCAATATGTCCCTGTCCTGGTAACCAGGTGTACAAATCTGTGCCTTCTTGCTGTTTGTTGTTCTGTATAATTCAGGATTATCCCCTGCAAAGTGTGGGTTTTGTATATTTACTTACAGAAACAGACTTTACACATCACATGAATAATTAGCGAGCCAGCCAGGAGGCAAAAAAAGACCCACTGTTTTCAAGCTGCAAATGAAGAAGGCCTGAAATGCACTCATTCGCCATTTAGTTGTCATTTTGATGTTCTTAGCTCTCTGTGAGTTATTTGGCTTTTATGGTATTTTGTGGGCATCGTTAAATGCAGATCAGGTGTGTGCCATGTCTGCACCCAGTCGCACTCAAGACTCCACTGCCCACAGTTCGCACCAGCCTCCAAACATGGTCACCACGGACTACAATAACCAATACCTGCACTGGACCGCCCTCCATGTCTGATTATTGCTACACCTGTTCCATATCTCACTGAATCACCACTGTGTATATAAGGACTTTCAGTTCACTCACTCAATTGTGAAGTAAATGCTTAGTGTTTCCTTGCCTGACTTTACCAAGGCTTTATACTCATATTGACTTCTTGGTTGTTGATATTGGTCTGTATTTTGGTTTAGGCTCTTTGTCTCTGCCTGTTATATCTGGTTTGTGCCTCGCCTGACCATTGCCTGTTTTTTGACTCGGATTTTGCTTGATGATTTGGATTTGTTTGCCAGTTTGCCTTAACAAACTCTGTTGCCTGCATTCCTGACAATGTGTCATGAACATGCAAGTACAAATAAAATCTGTGTTCCCAAAACCTATGTAAATCTTAATTTGGTTTGGCGTTCAAAAACTATGTCAAAACTTTATTTCTCTCCCCTACCATGTGGAAAAGAAAAAAAAAACAAGAAGGCACAAAAGAGAAAACTCATGGAAAGATTATGGACTGTTGGAATATGGACTATGTCTATAAAGTCTATGTGTTTATTGTTCGTTTGTTTTAATATTCCTCCTGAGACACTTAAACGAGGACATGAGACTAGGGCAACTATTTCCCCAAAGTTTGCCTCCTTTTTGTTCTTTCAACAATTCCTAATAAGACTTGTGCACTACATAAAATGGCGGATTGTAAGTGAGATGAACTGCATCACAGGCTGAAAACAGCTGTAGTGACTTCCTGTACATTCACTGCTGTGAATCTTGTATGAATTACTTTCAACTGGTGTAAATGTGAGCAGGGAGTGCAATCTGAGACCCTAAGGCTAGCCCCATAATAGAGGAAAATTGGGCTAACTTTGGGTCCAATTTGCCTTCTGATAATCACGGGGGTGGTCCTGATTCGAGACTGGTTGGAAGTGATTATCTGCCCAAATAATTCTGTAGTATGAGGGGTTGACAGACATAATCTTAAGGTCACCGACTGGATCAGAGCCTCTCCAATTTAAAATCCATTCATCCATTATCTGTAGCCGCTTATCCTGTTCTACAGGGTCGCAGGCAAGCTGGAGCCTATCCCAGCTGACTATGGGCGAGAGGCGGGGTACACCCTGGACAAGTCGCCAGGTCATCACAGGGCTGACACATAGAGACAAACAACCATTCACACTCACATTCACACCTATGGTCAATTTAGAGCCACCAATTAGCCTAAACTGCATGTCTTTGGACTGTGGGGGAAACCGGAGCACCCGGAGGACACCCACGCAGACATGGAGAAAACATGCAAACTCCACACAGAAAGGCCCTCGCCGGCTGCTGGGCTCAAACCCAGGACTTTCTTGCTGTGAGGCGACAGTGCTAACCACTACACCACCGTGCCGCCCCCCAATTTTTCATCTCATTATCTCTAGCCGCTTTATCCTGTTCTACAGGGTCACAGGCAAGCTGGAGCCTATCCCAGCTGACTACGGGTGAAAGGCGGGGTACACCCTGGACAAGTTGCCAGGTCATCACAAGGCTGACACAGAGACACAGACAACCATTCACACTCACATTCACACCTACGGTCAATTTAGAGTCACCAGTTAACCTAACCTGCATGTCTTTGGACTGTGGGGGAAACCGGAGCACCCGGAGGAAACCCACGCGGACACCAGGGGCGCAGATACGTTTTTTGAACTGTGGGGGACAAAGCTGCCAGCAAACCAACCCCAACCCCACCCCCAACATGTGTTGTGCGAGGAACACTAGTTCCTCGCACGGGCGCAGATAGAGGGTGGGATGGGTGGGATTCATCCCACCCAGATTTAAATTCACCTCGTTCGGTCCCCCCCACTTATAGGGAGGAAAAAACGTCTATGCTGTCTTTCTGTGAATGTGAATATTTAGTCTGGCCTTGCTCGTAGACATTTCCGAAGGGTGGGGGTGGAACAACCTGCTGTCTTTCAAACTGTCTCTGTGCGTATAGGCCAACGCTCTGACCAATCAGTGCAACAGTGACTGTGACGTAGTCAGAGCGACAGAAAGCAGTGGGGGAGGCCTTGAAATAAATAATTTTTCAAAATGCGTATTAATTAATAAACAGGTTCTAGATATTAAGAAGTTTGGAGATAATGACCACAAGTTTGGAGTCTGTACCACATACTTAACATACACTCTTATTTTTTTCAAGTGTTTTTCAAGGGTTTGCTTAAACTGTTTTTGAGAGTTTTTATTTTTATTTAGTGGTGTTTGGTGAAATAATTTCCCTTAAATTTAAAATAACGGGAAAATAAGAAACAATCAAAAAGTAATGTTTCAAAGCTGTTTATTAATTCTTCGTACTGCACAAACTAGCCCCATCCTTTTGGCTACGAGCGGAGCCAGTTGGTAGATCAGACTTTTGCCATAGCCGGTCGGCAAAACAGCGAAAACGTCCTTCTTGAAAAGGAATGAGCGGAAAGCCTCTTCCTGCTCATGTTTCAACGAAAACTCCAAGTCTAATTCTTCTAAAACTGATTCCAAAGCGGAGTCAAACGTGCACTGTTCACTAGCCGTAGCCATCTTTCCTGTTGTGCTTTCTCCAGCGTCGCGCAGCTTTGTTGTCACTCCTGCAAAAGCCCGCCCAAAGAATCCAAACAAAAACCTTGCGTTGTGATTGGCGGGCACGATTTGATGCCTGGGGTGTTTTGTTGATATGGTGCGAGGCTAGACCCACTCGCAGGCAAAAAATATTTTTGGCCGCTAGGCGGGTGGGTCTAGTTTACTAGGCTAGTCTTTCTTTGCATAAGGCAAACCTCACGGAAAAATCAAAAGACTAATTACCATTCGGTTTATTGAGGTGCACACCAGTACATACATAGTTGCAACAACTCACATAAAACAAAACAAAGACTGATATTCGGTTGGTTGAGCTGCGCAGACTGCACAGGTTGCAAGCTCGAGCTTGGTTGCTATGGTTACCCACAACAAGTTTGACAGGCATATCGGGGACAGCTCCTAGTTCAGGACCCCAACACGGCATGATGAAGGGTGCCAAACCGAAAAGGCAGAAAATGATTGCATCGTTTTTTCAAAAAACAAGAACTGTAAGTAAACTGTGCCTTACTTTATCATATCACCTTGTAAAAAATTGTAAACCAGTGCATCCTGACTTTCTAACTATGCCTGTGTGTTGCGTGAGCGGCAGTCAGTCAACAACTCTTCGCAAAGTTTCTTTATGAAACAATATGCTCGCTGAAATTATGGCAGGGAACGCCAGATTAAACATTAAAACTGCCTTCTGAGCACTGTATCTACAGGCTACCACCGAAAAGCATCTCTACTCCGTACGATTTTACTTTCACTACGACATTACTTTGAACAGACTATCAAAAAATTGCAAGGTGATATGATAAAGTAAGGCACAGTTTACTTACAGTCGTTTTTTGAAAAAACGATGCAATCGTTTTCTGCCTTTTTGGTTTGGCACCCTTCATCATGCCGTGTTGGGGTCCTGAACTAGGAGCTGTCCCCGATATGCCTGTCAAACTTGTTGTGGGTAACCATAGCAACCAAGCTCAAGCTTGCAACCTGTGCAGTCTGCGCAGCTCAACCAACCGAATATCAGTCTTTGTTTTGTTTTATGTTAGTTGTTGCAACTATGTATGTACTGCTGTGCACCTCAATAAACCGAATGGTAATTAGTCTTTTGATTTTTCCGTGAGGTTTGCCTTATGCAAAGAAAGACAACATAGACGTTTTTTCCTCCCTATAAGTGGGGGGGACCGAACGAGATGAATTTAAATCTGGGGTGGGACGAATCCCACCCTCTATCTGCGCCCGTGGCGGACACAGGGAGAACATGCAAACTCCGCACAGAAAGGCCCTCGCCGGCCACGGGGCTCGAACCCGGACCTTCTTGCTGTGAGGCGACAGCGCTAACCACTACACCACCGTGCCACCGCCCCCCAATTTAAAATCATAAATACCAAATGTTTTATATTTATGACTAGAAATCGTATAGTGTAAATATTGATGTTTAGCATGGCATCTCCAAGGCAGTGGATGGTCACGGAATGTATAAAAATAACTACATTTCTAATGATCGTGGGTTTCACTCTCCCTTCCAATTGTGAGCAGAACAACATGAGCTTGTAGCAGTACCTTGCACTAGCTCACCTCCAGCTCATGCTGCAAAATGCATAAGGGCGGGTGACCATACAGCATTTTATCCCAAGCACTAGGATCTCAGCTGTTCTCAATGAGGACAGGACGCGCTGCACTTTTTTCCTCACAGCGCACTGCCTTTTTTTGTTCAGCACTCCAAGTGCTTCAAACTCTGAACTTTTCAGAGTGAGTTTCTGTGAGATCCCAAGTCCCCGGAATTATTCAGTATAATCGCCCGTTGTGTGCTCCTGTGTCTCGTTTAAATCGCCTGGTGTACGGGTTCTTATGATTAAAATATTAAAAATCGGTTAAAACTGTCGTTATGTCTGTGGTCTTCCACGTTTTTAAAATTGGTTAAGAGTTGAAAATCCTGTAGTGTCCACCAGGCCTAACACATCTAAGAGAGCAGATGAAAAGGCAATAGACTGCATTAGCTAGCAGTCTGAGAATTTTCAGCTATGCACATATTAGCCATGCCTGGATAATATAACCATGGCAATATGGAGCTTAGTGAGATTTCATTGCATACTGGGGGGGGGGAATCATGTGGGAAATCTACCAGGACATTTAATGCAGACAGGAGCAGTTGCTTTGTAACACTAATTAATTACAAGATTACTCTGTCATTACATTTTTTTCTTTCTCTTTTTTAATTATTGATTGCATTTCATTGGAATTGATCTGGTAACTGTGATACCTAAGAAGAGAGAACTCTTAATTTAATTACACTCTTTGTTCATAAACAACCTGATTAAAAATTAGTCAGTCATTTCCTTGGGGAAAGTTTCCCTGTATCCCATGAACTCTGTTCTGGATCATGTAACTGTATGTTGTCAGGTTATCAGTCATGCATATTACAATGTTCTGAAACCTTTCTCATTACCTAAGACTCAAACTTCTCATGATCTCCATATGCATGACTGACCGTATATTGTACATGTAATCAGAATCGAGGTATTAGACAGTTTTACAATGGAGATCATGAGAAGTTTGAGTCTTAGGTAATGAGAAAGGTTTCAGAACATTGTAATATTCCCAATGTGAAAGTCTAATGTAATTATTTGTTTTTATCCTTCTCTAAATTCATTAGTTTATTCTTCTCTAAATTTGTCAGTAACAGCTTTAAAACTCAGCAATATATCTGCCTTTATAATTCAGAATATAGCTGCATTATACTTCCCTCTGCAATCACATGAAGGATTTTACTTACTGGTCCTGAGCGCTGTTCCAATATTGATCACAAGGAACAGGTGAAAAATAAACATGCCCAACATCTCACAATTCTCAGAAAGCACCACTTGTTTTTTTGTTTATTTTTTGCCCCCCCCCCCCCAATTTGGCTTTTTAAACTAGCTTTTATTGCTTTCATAGATTTTCAATTTTGTACTTCATTTTCCACCTACATTCCATTAGCTTGTTAAGAGGCAATCCAGAGTTCTTGTCTGATGCATTCAAAACATTTAGATTTGGATCAATACAACACTAGTAAGGCCTTCATTCTCAAATTCTCCTTCCTCTATTTCCCAAGAGTCAGAAAGCACCATACCACTCTGATCAGATACCTAGCCAGTGCTTCAAGCCAATGCCATATTGCCTTTAAATTCAATTTCACTCAATTTCAATTCAGTTTTTATTTGTATCACACTTGTAAAAATGATCATAGTCACAAATTAGCTTAACGGAAATATATTATATAGACACAAGTGTTTTACTGGGAAATGCACCACTCGTATTTTTCAGATGAGCTACATCCAGGACATGGAGAACCAAAACCATGACATAATTCTCTACATGTCACTCGTGAGGAAATCGATGAATTGTTTTGATAAATGTGCGTGCATTTTTTTTGTTTGTGAATGTGTCTATATAATAAAAAGAAAATCACATGTTGGGTTGAATATATGAAGTATATCTTCTCGTGTTGAAAAACTTGCATTGTTCATATGAAATAAATCTTGGATCTGAGTGACATATTTAAATAATATTGGCTGGCATTGAGTGGTCTATCGGATATATTTCATTCAGGTAGCATGATACTGAATGAGTTGAAGACAAGTTCAATATCATGCAAGCTGAATGGAATATATCTGATAGACCACGAAAAAAGCCAGCCAATATTATTATTATTATTGGGCGGCACGGTGGTGTAGTGGTTAGCGCTGTCGCCTCACAGCAAGAAGGTCCTGGGTTCGAGCCCCAGGGCTGGCGAGGGCTTTTCTGTGCGGAGTTTGCATGTTGTCCGCGTGGGTTTCCTCCGGGTGCTCCGGTTTCCCCCACAGTCCAAAGACATGCAGGTTAGGTTAACTGGTGACTCTAAAATTGACCGTAGGTGTGAATGTGAGTGTGAATGGTTGTCTGTGTCTATGTGTCAGTCCTGTGATGACCTGGCGACTTGTCCAGGGTGTACCCCGCCTTTCGCCCGTAGTCAGCTGGGATAGGCTCCAGCTTGCCTGCGACCCTGCAGAAGGATAAAGCGGCTAGAGATAATGAGATTATTATTATTATGCATACACATTCAATGAAACAATTATAGATTTTACAAAACGTTAAGAACAGGGAGAAACAGAAAGTTAAGAACAGAAAGTTAAGAAAGTCAAGAACTTACCAAAATTGAATGCTGATTCTGATTGAATGTAATTCAATGTTCTGTCAATCCAATGTACAAAGTAAAAGTTCTAACAATAAAAATGGTACAAGTCCAAAAAGCCTGAATAACAACCCAACTTATATACAAGCTATACTGTATGCAGGTTGACAGTTCAAGTTCATAGTTACTTTTGGTAGGAGTTAACTGTTACATTGCAGTTGTTCAAAACAAAAGGGCTTTGCTGAGTGAAGTCCATGAGTGAAGTCCTCTTGTAAAATTCTACGTCACTTTTCCTCACCTCCAAGTAGAACTTGGACAATATTTCTGGTATTGCTCTCTTTTCCAGTTTTTTTTATGTCCGTTGGTATGTTTTTCTCTTGTAAATATGCGTGAAGAATAGCCAAGGAAGTTTCAGTAGCCTTTCGGGTGTTCAGCGCATCTTCCTCTTGCAAAATTATCTCTAAATCTTCAGCTTTTAATTAAGTAAACCTCGCAGCTATGTTTGTGTAAAAACTGTCACAGTCACTCACTAGTGCAGAAGTTTTACTGTACATCTCTGCTGTGTCTCTTTGCCAGTTTTTCGATGTCCGTTCGTATGTTTCTCTCTTGTAAATATGTGTGAAGAATATCTAATGAAGTTTTGGTAGCCTTTCGGATGTTCAGTATATCTTTAGTTTCAGTTTTCAGTTTATTTATTTAGTGCTTAATCCGAGCACTGAATTAACCCCGTCTTATCTCTCTCCTGGCCGACAAAGAAATGATTGTGTGCATGCACAGCAGAAAACTTTTGTCATTGGATCTTTGCATGAGTGCCGATGTGTGATGTTGAGTTGTCTTGACAGTGTGCAATATTATAACAATATTGCACACTCATTCTCCATTGAGGAGAGTGGCGTAATACATGGAAGATAAGTGATATGATAATAATATTGCATGCCATCAATAAACCCACTAGAAGGGAATAGAATACATGTTTTTATTCCATGGAAAAAGTGGCTCGCATGTATAGTAATTTCTGATATATCACTCCGATGACGTCACTCCCAATGTTTTCGCACTGACTAGACATGTTGTCAAAGTGACGAACCGGTTTAAAATTAAAATTCATTTGATTAACTTGTGTATTAGGGCTGGGTATCGATTCAAATTTCAAGAATCGATTCGATTCCGAAGCTTCAGAATCGATTATCACGACTCTATACGATTTGATGTGATCCGATCTCGATTCGATTGGATCCAATATCGATTCGGGTTAGTGTTATTAGAACCATTTTTGACTGTGTAGTTAAGCAACATATTAATACTTGTATTATATTGACATTCAACAGCAAATTAATCAAGTATTGGTAGTTAATGATTGCTGTAAGACTGGTGAAAATG
Source organism: Neoarius graeffei (assembly GCF_027579695.1). Taxonomy (NCBI): domain Eukaryota; kingdom Metazoa; phylum Chordata; class Actinopteri; order Siluriformes; family Ariidae; genus Neoarius; species Neoarius graeffei. The sequence goes on from NC_083578.1 coordinate 67,433,930, forward strand.
ATAATGATCAAACCCCCTCACAGAAAGGCGAATCAAGACAGCAAACAGAGGACGCCAGAAGTCTCTATACCTGCAACAATAGTGTCCAAATGGGACACTAACCTGGTGCATTATTAAGATTAAGAATTCACCCAAAAGCTTTTGCTGTTGCACATAAATGCATTTTTATTTTATAATGTGAAAAAAGAGATTCTTAGCCAGTGTAAATGTACAACCCCGATTCCAAAAAAGTTGGGACGAAGTACAAATTGTAAATAAAAACGGAATGCAATAATTTACAAATCTCAAAAACTGATATTGTATTCACAATAGAATATAGACAACATATCAAATGTCGAAAGTGAGACATTTTGAAATTTCATGCCAAATATTGGCTCATTTGAAATTTCATGACAGCAACAGATCTCAAAAAAGTTGGGACAGGGGCAATAAGAGGCTGGAAAAGTTAAAGGTACAAAAAAGGAACAGCTGGAGGACCAAATTGCAACTCATTAGGTCAATTGGCAATAGGTCATTAACATGACTGGGTATAAAAAGAGCATCTTGGAGTGGCAGCGGCTCTCAGAAGTAAAGATGGGAAGAGGATCACCAATCCCCCTAATTCTGCGCCGACAAATAGTGGAGCAATATCAGAAAGGAGTTCGACAGTGTAAAGTTCCAAAGAGTTTGAACATATCATCACCTACAGTGCATAATATCATCAAAAGATTCAGAGAATCTCTGTGCATAAGGGTCAAGGCCGGAAAACCATACTGGGTGCCCGTGATCTTCGGGCCCTTAGATGACACTGCATCACATACAGGCATGCTTCTGTATTGGAAATCACAAAATGGGCTCAGGAATATTTCCAGAGAACAGTATCTGTGAACACAATTCACCGTGCCATCCGCCGTTGCCAGCTAAAACTCTATAGTTCAAAGAAGAAGCCGTATCTAAACATGATCCAGAAGCGCAGACGTCTTTTCTGGGCCAAGGCTCATTTAAAATGGACTGTGGCAAAGTGGAAAACTGTCCTGTGGTCAGACGAATCAAAATTTGAAGTTCTTTATGGAAATCAGAGACGCCGTGTCATTCGGACTAAAGAGGAGAAGGACAACCCAAGTTGTTATCAGCTCTCAGTTCAGAAGCCTGCATCTCTGATGGTATGGGGTTACATTAGTGCGTGTGGCATGGGCAGCTTACACATCTGGAAAGACACCATCAATGCTGAAAGGTATATCCAGGTTCTAGAGCAACATATGCGCCCATCCAGACGACGTCTCTTTCAGGGAAGACCTTGCATTTTCCAACATGACAACACCAAACTACATACTGCATCAATTACAGCATCATGGCTGCGTAGAAGAAGGGTCCGGGTACTGAACTGGCCAGCCTGCAGTCCAGATCTTTCACCCATAGAAAACATTTGGCGCATCATCAAACGGAAGATACGACAAAAAAGACCTAAGACAGTTGCGGAACTAGAATCCTACATTAGACAAGAATGGGTTAACATTCCTATCCCTAAACTTGAGCAACTTGTCTCCTCAGTCCCCAGACGTTTACAGACTGTTGTAAAGAGAAAAGGGGATGTCTCACAGTGGTAAACATGGCCTTGTCCCAACTTTTTTGAGATGTGTTGTTGTCATGAAATTTAAAATCACCTAATTTTTCTCTTTAAATGATACATTTTCTCACTTTAAACATCTGATATGTCATCTATGTTCTATTCTGAATAAAATATGGAATTTTTAAACTTCCACATCATTGCATTCTGTTTTTATTTACAATTTGTACTTTGTCCCAACTTTTTTGGAATCGGGGTTGTAAACAGATTGCTGGTTACTGGCTTCAAAGTAACCTAACGGTCATTATACCATTTGCAAATAAGAACCAAAGATACAGCACCTTAGGAAACATAAGTGTCTCTCAGTTTTGTGTAAAATCTTCAAAATATAAAAAGTATAAAACATTCAATTGCCTTTAAAGTGTGAACATGTAAACAGGACATTTAAACTTTAAATTTACCTTAAATTTTAAACTTAAATAAATAATAAACCTTAAATTTCAACTTCAGACTGTAAATAAAAACGCTGTTTCCTGTTAAAGTGCACACAAAAATAAATTCTGACTGGACCTTAAACTTGACCTGAGACAGACTGGGTAAACTATCTATCAACTGCCATCACTTGGGTACAAAAAGATTCTTCTGCAGAAAAAGGAGCTCATTTACATGCCCAGGAGTAAGGCAGCTTCTTTTTGCAGTAATGATGCAAACGGCGCGCCTTTTGGCGGATGCCGCCTTTTTCACGGCTGAATCGTGCAGATCTGATTTTTTTTTTTTTTTTTTTGGGGGGGGGGCATTGGAGTGTCTGATTATAATTTCATCAAAGTAAATTCTGCATTAAAATTACTAAATAAGCAAATGCCGTTACAGTCCATGAAACATAGGATGTATAAGTATGAGAAGAAAACAGTAAATCAGAAAGCTGCGTGAAACGTGCGCAGCTTTCTGATTTACTGCTTTCTTCTGACATTCCAACAACCCCCCCCCCAAAAAAAAATCGGATCTGCACTATTCAGCCGTGAAAAAGGCGGCATCCGCCAAAAGGCGCGCTGTTTGCATCCAGACCACCTGCGCGAATTCAATGACGCGACGAGTGGGGTTAAAGTTCACTGGGAAAAATGTAATTTAAAAAAATCGATCTTTGGATGTACGAATCGATCTTCAGGAAATAATATGCAAATCGATTCAGAATCGGAAAATCGATTTTTTCAACACAGCCCTGTTGTGTATGTTTTTGTGTGGATGTGTCCATATAATATAAAGAACATTACACGGTGGTGCAAAGATCTGAAGTTTATCTTCTCGTGTTGAAAATATTTTCACTCATTCGCTTTGCTCACTCGTATGTTCACCACTCAAAGACAAACTTCATATCTTCATGCAACCGTGTAATACCTGCTTTTTAACAAGAGCAAAAGAATGACCGAGCACACCGCATACACTCAGTCAGAGCACCAGACACTCCAAGAGAACAGCAGTGAAACTACAGAGCTATGAGTGAACCTGAATATCCTGACGATGACAGATATTATGACAATATGTGAGACAATATGAAATAAGACATCTTTCTTCTCTCATGGTTTCCAAACCACGTTTCTCCCACAGCTGTTCTCAAACTGATAACACCAGCAAGTCTTACCTCTTGGTTATATTCACTGTCCTGAATTGCTTAGACAGATTCCTGAATATCTTATAAGTCAGGGATAACGTACATCAAGACAGTCATTATCAGGAAATAAACCCCAGCAGGGTGATGGGTGATGCAGGACACTGATGTGAAGTGGAGTTGTCTTGAATCACCCCAAAGGGGCTTATTTCGCAATAATAACCAGCTCACTTGACATTATCCCACTCATTACATGGCTACTTACTAAAAAAAATAAATAACTTGACAAAATACCGATTAATTTTTTTTTTTAAATTGTAGGCGTATCAGTCGCTCGCTGGCCGTGCTGTGAAAACTGTGCATGCAGACGTTCATCTAAGTTTCCAAATCTGTCACTGCTTAACTCTTCAATATTTTCTATCTTGAATACTATCATTCAAAAGCTTATAATCTCTGCTTTCCAAAGAAATGTATCTCGTTAAGACCTGTTCAGTACTTTGGGAGTAATGGCAGGTTGAAGTTGGTACAACAGGGTACACTATCTGCTCGCGGGACATCAGGAAACTGACGGTGATTTTTGAATCACGGGAAAGTGGTCAGGCTCTCTCTCTCTCTTCTGATTGATTTCTGACTGGATTACTCGTTAATATCAATTAGATAACTTTTATATGAATGATCTCTATCTTTCACTGTTTCTGATGAAGTATTTAGCAAAATTTTCCACCAGCTAGTTTTGATGTTATGCTTCACAGGAGAATTTGAAGTGAGTTTTCATAGCTTTACCTACTTTTTTTTTCAAATCAAACTGATTCCTGTAAATAAATAACTATTTCAGAATATAACTGGAGTTGTTTTCATGAAAAATATTGAGATCTTAGTGGTCGGAATGATGTTTTAAAAAAACAGAAGTCAGAAACATGAGTGTCAATTTTAATTCAGTTAACGTGAATTGTTTATTGGATGTAGATCACACAGTTGTTGTTTTTTTTAGTTTAGCCTTGAAAGCTGTGAATATTATCATTTATATTCTTTAATATAAACACTAGTAGGCCCTACTTTTGAGAAATACAAAGGCCTACAGAGCACAAAGAGGGTATTATAAATAATCTTGTATTACTTTTTTTATTGAGTGTACTGATTTAACGGTTTACCTAATTAGCATAATAAAATATTAATTTGCAAAATTTGTCTTTACTCATTTAAAAAAACAACAACTTTGTATTCAGTATACAATCATCTATGTGCCTGCCAATTTCCATGTAAATATCTTGAAAAATAAAAAAGCTATTAAGAAAAAACATTTGCTCTCATTGGTTAATGAGGCCCATTATGGACCATGTGATCCGAATACAGAATATTACGGTGTTTTTCTAAAACTTAAGCCATCTTTTCAATCTTTGATTTGTAATAACTCAATAACACATAAACATATTTTAATTCTGTAAAAAGTATGTTGTTCTGCATTCAGTTCTGAGTTCAATGAGAGCAGTTTCAAGCAATTTGGATTGAATTTGAATTTTCACCTGATATGCCTACTTACTGATTTAAAAAATGTTGTCGCTTCTGTTAACGACGTGGTCCATAGGAACGGAATGTTACACATAATACTGGTCTGTTATAAAGAAATAACAGACTGCTGAAAGCTGTAATTTTCTAATCAGAATAGAGTATTCAAATGAGCTGTGTCATACCTGTAAAATAAATAGCTTCTGACTTTTACAGATCCCTTTGACTGAGTCATCTCCAGAATTACTGGCACTTTTACAGAGAAAGGACAACATTTTATGAAAAATAATTCTTCTCATAATTATTATTTTTAATTGCTTAAACAACTTGCCTTGCTTCAAAAGAATCTTTCTTACATAATGTTCTTCCTTTGCATTGCAGTAGCATCCCTTAGTGCTTTACTCCTTTAATGGGCATCCTTTAATATTGTAAGAGACAGTGTACAAAGAAAGGTATCAGATAACCACGGTTAAAACTTGGTGCTGGATCATTGATGACTTGGACCTGTTTTGCAGTTCATGGTCCAGGAATGCTTATAAAGACTGATGATGTTATGAATCCCTCAAAGGATATACCATGATATTTTAGCCCAAAAGCTGGTTGTCTCTGCCAAGAGGTTGAGATTTGGCTGATCTTTAAAAAATATTGGTTTATTCTCCAAGAAGTTGAAAATATGTCTGATGTAAAATCAGGAGTGTGAACACACTGCAAAAAATGATATCTTGGAAAGTGAACATATCTTGAATAATATTGACGAAAATGTATTAATAATAATAATAATAATAATAATAATTTATATAGCGCCTTTCTCAAACTCAAGGTCGCTTTCCATAGGTCAGAGAAAACACACACAAAAAATCCAATATTTCTTATTATAAAATAATTATAAATCAAATATAATATTGTCCAGCCTGTCTTTAGATGCTTTTACACATTTTAATTTCAAAATTTTATTTTTTACATGATACTGTATATAATATTTTTGTCTGGGGCAGCACGGTGGTGTAGTGGTTAGCGCTGTCGCCTCACAGCAAGAAGGTCCAGGTTCGAGCCCCGGGGCTGGCGAGGGCCTTTCTGTGTGGAGTTTGCATGTTCTCCCCGTGTCCGCGTGGGTTTCCTCCGGGTGCTTCGGTTTCCCCCACAGTCCAAAGACATGCAGGTTAGGTTAACTGGTGGCTCTAAATTGACCGTAGGTGTGAATGTGAGTGTGAATGGTTGTCTGTGTCTATGTGTCAGCCCTGTGATGACCTGGTGACTTGTCCAGGGTGTACCCCGCCTTTCGCCCGTAGTCAGCTGGGATAGGCTCCAGCTTGCCTGCGACCCTGTAGAAGGATAAAGCGGCTAGAGATAATGAGATGAGATGAGATATTTTTGTCTTTATAAAAAAACACGCTGTCAATTGAACAAGACTATTTCAAGCTTGAAATTAGTAAACAAGTCTAGAAATAGGTTTAAAATCATATATTAGCAATTTTATAATAGGAAATACTAGATGAACTTGACTTTATTCTATCCACATTCACTGGATATGAGCAATCACGCACTCTGATTGGCTACTCTGCTACTAGGATATCAGCTCATGTACCATGAGTCAAGAAAAACAAAATGGCTGAGTGTGGTGCTGAAGTAACCGAGGACGGAATAAAAACTACTTGAAAACAAAACCCAAAACACACACACACACACAAACACACAAAGAAACAAAATATGGAATAAAAGTATTTGATAGTAAGAAGATATCTTTTTTTATTTTTCAGGAATTATTATTATTATTATTATTATTATTATTATTATTATTATTGCATTTTTCACAAATTGCTCATATTCCAACATAAGGTGTAACATGTCCACATGTGTCATATGTAAAGAACGTTACATTACATTACATTACATTACAGGGCTTTTAGCAGACGCTCTTATCCAGAGCAATGGACAATGACTGCACAAGCCAACGTTAGGAAACTATTATAACGTTGTCCTGTAGTTATCGAAAATGACAAAGGATAGGAAAAAAGTAAAAAGAAGTCACCCCTGCAAGTCTGAAAGCTTCAGAGTCTAACAGGGTTAAATACCTTACCCAATCTTTCACAAAGTTCCCTCTAGAATGATAGGAGAAACGGATTCACCTTGTGAACAAGACCATTCATCACTGTCTCGCATCCTACTCTTTTGCCCTCTGGTTGAGGTTCAGCAGCAGGATTGTCTCAGGGTTTTTTAGTTCTGTGTGTCTGTGTGTGGACTCGATTGAAGTGCTGTAAATCTTTAGGCTCATGGAGTGTTGATTTCTCAACACAATAAATGTCATTTATTATAGCACGAAATCCCATAAAGACTGAAACTCACTAACACAACTAACTCCAGGGACCCAAATCAACCCTAAATGTCAAATGCAAATATTTCTGTTATTTGCTATTTAAACATGTGAGCAACAGTCTCATTTTTCCTGCAGACGAAAAGGGAGGAGCCATCTGACACTTCTGATGGACGTTTCGGAACTAACATGCTTGCAGGCCACAAGGGACTCTATTAATTGCTCTGAGTGCAAATAAAAAATTTATTAGTGAGTCCTTGCGATGCAGTAATAATGACATCTCACTTCCTGCTCAGCCTTTAGCAATGTGTCATCACCATAGCTCAGCCAAGCCAGGAGAACAGTTGTGACATTGGAATATCTGAGTCATGGTGAACTTTTCAGAACAGTCACTGATAAATAATACATTTCCAATCTTACAGTTATTCAACTTTCAATTATTTAAATTATATTAATTATGGTTCACTTTCAACTCTAATCTTTTGTTCTTTAATGAACGACTTGTTTATATGTTAAAGGTACTGACGGTAGTCATCTGGAAATTTCAATTCTTTTTATTGTGTGTGGCATTTTCCTATGTCTCGCAAGAACAAAATCATGCGGACGAGACGTGATCATGCTGATGTGCTGAGGGTTGCTTTTCTCTGAATTCCTACCTTCGAGGTAAACAGTATGGCCCTATGGAAACAGCCAAACGTGAGGAGCTTTAACTAATTAGCATACTTATGGAACTGTGTCACGCTAAGATGGTGACGTGTGGAAAACATCACGACTTTGCATCGACCTCAGAGAGTTTTGAGTCGCAGGTGTAATTTGTGGTTGATATTCATGAATAGATCTGTGAAACAAAAGATCAATATATCTTTTCTCTGTTACTGCTTTTGTGTTATCATTTCTTTCTCTGTAAGATCAAAACATTAGGTGCATAACTCCATATTCGCTACCGTGGAGTCGAGCCCATGCATTCTAAGGCTAAGATAGCTAAGCGCTAGCTAGAATGATTTAGTTATCTGTCCAGAAAAATGACATCCTCTAACCTTGCTCTATCTTGCAGTTGCACTCACTAGTCAGGCTTTCCTTTTCTTTTCTGCTGGCTTTTAGTTGGCCGGAGAGCGGAGTCTGACATGTTTGCCGACGCCGACTTGTTTTGGTTAAAAGTAGGTCAAACACTCCACGGTGGTCATGTGATATTGTTGCTCACTTGCTTTGGCAATCTCCGGAATCATAAAATGCGGGACGCTTTTTATCTCGGCAAAACATTCACACAGAGGATACTCGGTGTGTGCAGCAGCGAAAAATCTCAAAACTCCAACAGCAATACAGTAGAAATAGAACATTTTGGCCAGAATTCAACTCTGCAGTCAGAAACTTTAAGTTCAATGAAGTACAAATACTTTGTTACTGTACTTAAGTAGAGTTTTTAGGTATCTGTACTTTACTTGAGTATTTATTTTTCTGACAATTTTTTACATTTATTTCTTACATTTTAACACAAATATCTGTACTTTCTACTCCTTACATGTTCAACTCAGGCTTGTTACTGTAGTTTTAATGCATTTGAGGGGAATTATCAATTACTTTTATTTTGCATCACCGTGCGCCTTCACACCTTCACAACATCAAGACTGATTTAAACCAAAAGGATGGGCCAATAATATGTAGAAACCAACACAATCTGGCAACCCTGACTCTATGTCAGTACACTAACTGCATCCAAATTTGGCAAACTGCGGTGAACGGGTTTTCTTTGAACTTTTAAATTGGAAAAATTTTGTGGAAACATAACACATTTTTCGATTTTAATACCTATAGCTTTAGCTGTATATGATGTATGCTCTTCAAGTAAGTTATTAGCAAGCATTTAAGGAGCCTAATAAGGTAAGGAGAGCTATAAGTTACTGTCGGTTCGCACACTGTACATAGCTATCTGCTAGTCAATAGAATACACGTGCAAGTGGATTATTTATTTGTCACAACGTATTTGGCAATTAAAATATTTGCAGTGAAGCATCTTATATATGGTATTATTTAATGATTATTTTAAGAAAGCATGGGTTTTCCTCCTTCCATGTGCACATGACAACCCCCCGAATACATTATAATATTCTATCTACGTACATTCACTGGATATGAGCAATCGTGCCCTCTGATTTGCTACTCTACTACTAGGATATCAGCTCATATACCGTGAGTAGAGAAAAACAAAATGGCGGTGCGTTTTGCTGAACCAAGCGAGAACAAAATAAAAACTCTACTCGAAAACAAAACCCCCCAAAAATACAAAAAAAAGCAACAAACTATGTAATAAAAGTATTTGATGCTAAGCATGTATCTTTTTGTATTTTTCAAGAATTATTATTATAGCATTTTTTACAAATTGCTACTGTCATTTCGCCAGTTTGTTTACATTCTAAGCGGAAATGATTTTGTCGGACGTTTTGTATAAAGTTTTTATTGATCAAATTTGAAAAAAATAAAAATAAAAATGCTCTGTTTCTCAAAATCCAGTGAATGTGGATAGAATAAAACAGTTATTCCACTCAATCTCGTTGTACATGGCTTATAGCCAACTCGGTGCTACACGCCTCATCGGCTATCGGTCATGTACGACTTGATTTCGTGGAATAACTGTTAATTATATTATATGAATATTACACAAAGTTCAGTTAGCTTTTCACAGAAACAGCTGGTAGAAATGTCCTTTTTACCTTTTACTTTTATATTTGAGTACATTTCTGAGCCTGTATTTTTGTGCTTTTACTTCAGCAAAGAAGTCAAATCAGTACTTCTGCTTTTACCACATATACACTGATTAAGCAGCTTTACAGAAATCCCTAATGAGCAAGCCAAAGGCAAGAGAAGCAAGGAAAAACTCCCTGAGTCAACAGAAGCAGGATATCTTGAGCCTCAAAAGGGAACCCATTCTCTTCTGGGTGACATCTGATGTCTTATTTCAGTAATTACATCATGTCCCATTTAACAGAGTATGTTATTCGACCATTGAGCAAGTATTCACAATTTTAAGAAGGTTAAACTCTAACATTCCCACAATGTTATAAAAACATCTGCTCAGATCAAGTTCCTTTTGTTTCAGACTCCTCTTCTGAACTAGAGTTTTCCTGTCAAGCGCTAATAGCAAAGTTGTCACTTCATGACTGTAGCCTCATGTGTACGGCCTTTCCCATTCCCATCTTGTTGAGGAGTTGAGGAAATGGATACAAGATGCTTAGTACACTATTCATTCGTTCATCTTTAGTAACTGCTTTATTCTGAGCACGGTCAAAGAGGATCCAGTCTATCCTGTGAACAGTGGGTGTGAGGCAGGAATACACCCTGGGTGGGATGCCACTCAATTGCAGGACACCAAACACACACACATTTACACACATAATATTCACACCTGGGGCAATTTAGAGGCTACAAGTCACCTATTGGCATGCCTCAAAGACATGAGCAGAACACGGAAAACTCCACACAGACAGTAACCTGAGCTCAGGATCGAGCTCGGATCAGGGACTCTGACGCTGTAAGGCAACACCATGCCGCCCAGACGAGCATATCTAATCCTTTGATTTTTGCTAATCCTATTACTGTGAACATCTGCACTATCGAAGAGAGTGCAAAATTAGTGTAATTAGAAAGCTCACACGATGTTCCTAGTACTTTATATGAATGCTGTTGTTAATGCTCCTACAATAGGTTGTATTCAGTCATGTGACTTTTGCTTGCAAGTTTACTTCTGGGGAATGAAGTCGTGGTCAGGGAAACCGATTTGGCTGCTGTTATGCAGAGAGCTAGTGAAATTATCTCTGACTATTTTCACAGTTCAGAAAATTGCTCTTTGCAATGGGATAGATCCTTAGACATTCACAAAGAAGGATTTTTCCTGTGAGTTGGAAAATTATCCATCCATTGAGTTCCCCGACATCTCAAACTACCTGGTGCTGCAGACACCGTTCTACACGGACAAACAGATGAAAACCTGGAACAGCATGGAGGCGTACAACTTTTTATACATGGCTGGGTTAAAGATCTGGAGATCAGGACACTGCAAGATATTGTTTACGTATCATTTATGCCTGGGTAAGGAGGAATTTCTGGGCTTTTTGTACGTCTTTTTGCAATGTTTGCTCAGAGACTACAAGTTTTAGCATCAAGTGTAAACAAACCACGGCTGCTCAATTCTCAATCCTCCCTGCTCTTCTCTTTCAGGTAAATCATTCACAAAGGTCCACAGAAACCCCTTTAAAGACCTGGGTATTACACATACCCAGGTCTAACATATTTGTTAGTTTACAACAGGGCTTTGAACCAGAATTTTTTTCCTATTGGTTCGTTCCGAACAGAAACGGAATTTTAACGTTTCCGGTTTTGGGTTCCACCATTAAATAGACGTTCCCGAACCGGTTAGAACAAAAAAATTTCGTTCCCGGAACGGTTAATTACGTTCCCTGTCAGCGGTTTAACAAATGGCTATAAAGTTATGTCTCTGTCTCATCCAGCTTAAGCCAAATGTAGGCTAATTCTATTACAACCTTCATTAAATAAGGCAAGAAGTAATTCAAAACAATTATTATTTCAAATGTTGGCGATTTGGATTCTCAGTATGTCTTCCCATCTACACAAACAGAAAAAGTGCCAAAAATGAAAGATAATTCGTTGTGTGTTACCAAAGGCTAGTCAGGCCCTATAGAGGGCTGCCGCATGACGTCACTGCGCCGCGAGATTTTGTTAGGCGCCATATTGGAAGACCAAGTACACATCTATGCAAGTACATACATACATAAAACAAACTACACCTGAAATGTAGCCAGGGCCGGTTCTGCCCTAATCTGGACCCGGGTGCAACATCGCGCAACCCCCCCCCCCCCCCCCCCCCCCAAAAAAAAAAACACCAGTCTAAATCAGGACAACCATCACATAACTATAACTATAAACATTTTATATTAACTATTTTAACTAAATGGGCTATAATAAATAAGCCTGCAGGCAGCCACAGCGGGCTGCCTCAGAAAAGTAACCATTTGTCCTACCTTAAAACTCGTTTTGCATTTTCTACCTCCTTTTTTGTATTTTCGACCCTCCGTTTATTTTCTTTCCTTTTCTGAAAACCCGATTTGTGTCCAGACATTTTGTTCTGCTACCAACGAACTAACTCGTCAGGTCTCGGCTCTCGAGCCCGCGATGATTCCTGTGGGAAGGGCAACAACTGATACATTTTTACAAACAGCCAATAGGGAGGTTGCAACGTTCAGGCTCTTCTTTGCTCAGACACTCAGTAATTCACTTATTATCACATGGAGACGTGATAGCAGTCCACCTTCCCGCTCTCTCCATTCAGTCAGCGAACGTCACACAGGAAGTGAACCCCAGCGGGTCATAGAAACGTGCGCAGGAGGAATGGCTTTTTTATTTGTAGGCTACGGAAACTTTGAGGAACGAAATAAAAACCGGTATTAACCGGTTACCATTATTTTTAATAAGCGTTTCTGTTCCGGAACATAAAAAATAATAAAGTTTCTGGTTTCGTTTCTGTTCCATGTGAAATAGAAAAAGTTCCCGGTTTTCGTTTTCGTTCCTTGAACCGGTTCAAAGCCCTGGTTTACAATATGGTGACCACGATCAAACAGTAAACATCTCCTGAATTTAAGCGTCTTAAGCGCCTCCTGAACTTCAAAGCATCATGAAATAACGGAGAAAAGTGATTTGCGAATCCAAATGAAATAAATCAGAGGAATTTACAACCCTTTCATGAAGTGATCACTGCAAACTTGAGCGTTCTTCAACTCGGCTTCCTTCCATCACAGTGAAAGGTTCAAGAGCCACCTTTCTTGTCATCTTTTGGTAAAATCCTTTGCTCTTTCACCCTTTTTTATCACTTCACAGGGAACCCAGAAGAAATTTTTATCAGTTTCATGGTTTGTTTGACTCAAGCGGCGCAAAACAACACAAGCGTAGGGCATTTTAACGACTAGCAAGGCGCCCCAGTGATACTAACACTTTGTGAACAGCGAGCTTAGCGGACTACCACTTCACGTCTTGCATATATAATGAGGCGGATGTGATGTCGGATTCAACCCACCTATTAAAATGTTGCAGCAACACTGTAGGAATATGTTATAAATATTCTGTAAAACATTCACAGAAAACGTGATAAGAAAATTCCTACATCTAAAAAGTTGAGGAAAAACATTATGTTCAACTAAAGTTGTTGAATACAGCTGGCTACAGTCATCAGCATCAAAATGCAACTAATTTCTCCCTTTCTAAACAAGTTTTATAATTGGCCTGCTGGGTTTTGAGTTTGGGTATGTTCACATTGCAATCCATGCATGTGATGAAGAGCTGTCAGACGGCCGTCTGCACAGAAATAGCATTCTGTTGTCAGAAAGAGTCACATCTCATCACATCAATACTCGGTGATGTTGAAGGCCTTACTTGCAAAACCCAAAGTTCTTGTGATGGCGAAGTGGTAAAAGTTTTTGACCTTTGTGTGAAAATGCGTGGATGTATGGATTCAGAGATTTTGCTGTCGACATTTTCTAGTGCAAGAATCACGGATTGTAAACAGAGGACAAACATTCCAGGAACTATTGGCGTGAGAATAACTCCTCCAGTCCCTGCAAAACAATATCATCTATTTTTAACGAGAAGCTGCAGTGTGTGGTTTATGGCCATGCGCCATCCCCTCTAATGCCAGGTTTTATAGGAGCATTGTGGCTCTCCTCCACCTCTGGCCTCTTCCTCTAAATGAAGCCATTACTGCAGACAATGCTGAGGCATCGCCCCTTAACTATTCATGGAGGGCTAAAACCTGATTATAAACCGTTCTGCTGCAGCTTACACTCACTCTAATTTGACAGTCCACAGCTGTCTCACTACAGGAGACCAGGGCCAACTCCCAGTGATGCTCACAAAAAGCTCACTGAATGACAACTGTCCCTCTGAGACAACTAGTCAAAAGCTCATCCACACACTGTCATGAAAAAACGTAGAGGCCCTGCCTGCAAGAACCTCTCTCCTCTTACTCTTGCTTTGATACAGAAATGTCTAAGGAGAACAGAAATTTCATCATATCCCTGCAGGAGACTAAAAAAAAAAGGTGTAAGATGAATAGCAGCATGCTCTGTAGTTAACCCTAATAAAGAAAGCTTTTCTAAGTGCTCAGTTTGTTCTACACTACACAGTTCACTTCGAAAAGGCCATTTTGGAAGAAGTGTTTTTAATTTAATACTGTCATGTTCCAAATCGCTTCACTCTACCCATCACACCAGCTCCGTGATCTACAGTCTTGGAAAATGACCGGACCCCATCATGATGGATGCTGGAGACTGATTTAGCCAATCAGTGCTAAAAAGGCATTTTACAATCAGTGGGGTCTCCGCTGTCCCACAGCTCTTACATTGATAGCTGTGTCCATATGAAGTGATGAATCCTGACATCCAGACCAAATTGCAGCCTTATTCACCACTAACACACTTCAGTTGCCTGCATGCTGTCGATAATTTCAATCTTGACTTATAGGGCTATAAAGGCTAGCGGGTTGCAGCACTGCAAACCACATACTGGCGTTAAAAGCTGTGAAGATTTATTAAACAGGCACAAAAGGCTTTTACACTGAGAATAAGTTGAAAATTCTCTTTCGTGCTTTGGGCAGCTGCATATACATTTGGAGTTTCATACTCAAAGCACAAAACACTGATTTTTTTTTTTTCACTGCATAGAAACAATTTTACAACTAATAGAGAATTCAAAAGAAGGGGAATATATATCCATCCATCTATCCATTATCTGTAACCACTTACCATATCCTGTGCAGGGTCATGGGCAAGCTGGAGCCTATCCCAGCTGACTATGGGTGAGAGGCGGGGTACACCCTGGACAAGTCGCCAGGTCATCAGAGGACTGACACATACAGACAAACAACCATTCACACTCACATTCACACCTATGGTCAATTTAGAGCCACCAGTTAGCCTAACTTGCATGTCTTTGGACTGTGGGGGAAACCAGAGCACCCAGAGGGAACCCACGCGGACACAGGGAGAACATGCAAATGCCATACAGAAAGGCCCCCATCAGCCACTGGGCTCGAACCCAGAACCGTCTTGCTGTGAGACGACAGTGCTAACCACTACACCACTGTGCTATAAAGTGAGGAATGAAACCCTTCAGGGTGTGCTATGTATTATAGGAAACCACAGCTGCGAAAGAAGGCAACTGGACTTGCTTGACGATGTTTCACCTCTCATCCGAAAGGCTTCTTCAGTTCTGTCTGACTAGTGAGAGGTGAAACGTCTTCAAGTATTTTCAGCAAGTCCAGTTGCCTTCTTTAGCACCTACAGTTGACGATGGCCTGGATGACTGAGAACCTTCACAGACATCTCATCTCATCTCATTATCTCTAGCCGCTTTATCCTGTTCTACAGGGTTGCAGGCAAGCTGGAGCCTATCCCAGCTGACTACGGGCGAAAGGCGGGGTACACCCTGGACAAGCCGCCAGGTCATCACAGGGCTGACACATAGACACAACCATTCACACTCACACCTACGGTCAATTTAGAGTCACCAATTAACCTAGCCTGCATGTCTTTGGACTGTGGGGGAAACCAGAGTACCCGGAGGAAACCCACGCGGACAAGGGGAGAACATGCAAACTCCGCACAGAAAGGCCCTCGCTGGCCACGGGGCTCGAACCCGGACCTTCTTGCTGTGAGGCGACAGCGCTAACCACTACACCACCGTGCCGCCCCCTTCACAGACATATTATAGGAAAATAATTCTCAACAATTTGGGGTGCTGTCTTTACCATCAGCGTAAGTGTTTTATTCATCTTATACCAAAGTAAGTTTGCAATACAATGCATCAGAACATCCATGAAACAACTCATTGTCATTACTTACCTTATAACAGTTAAAACATTCACTCACCAGCCTTTCTTGAATTTAACAAGAGAAAAACTGCAAAAACTACTCACAGTACTAGTTAAAAGTTTGGACACACCTTCAAATTCAATGTTTTTTCTTTATTTTTGTTAAATAAAAGACACTTCATGTCTTAAAGTAATGATGGATGTCATTCCTCTTTACTTAGTTGAGTGGTTCTTGACATAATACGGATTACTACAGTAGTGGAATAGGGCTGTTTACTGTGTTTTTATTATTTACTATTTACTGTTTAATCTCAAACGCATTAAGAAGGCAAGAAATTGCACTAATTAATTTTTGACAAAGCACCTGTTAATTGAAAAGCATTCCAGGTGACTCCCTCATGAAGCTGGTTAAGATAATGCCAATAGTGTGCAAAGTGTCATTAAGGTAAACACTAGCTACTTTGAAGAATCTAAAATATTAAACATTTTTAGTTTTTTTTAAACACTTTTTTTTTTACCACATAATTCCACATACACACCGATCAGCCATAACATTATGACCACTGAGCGGTGAAGTGAATAACATTGATGATCTCATTACAGTGGCACCTATCAAGGGGTGGGATATATTAGGCAGCAAGAGAACAGTCAGTTCTTGAAGTTGTTGTGTTGGAAGCAGGAAAAATGGGCAAGCGTAAGGATCTGAGTGACTTTGACAAGGGCCAGATTGTGATGGCGAGATGACTGGGTCTGATCATCTCCAAAACGGTACATCTTGTGGGGTGTTCCCGGTATGCAGTGGTTAGTACCTACCAAAAGTGGTCCAAGGAAGGACAACCAGTGAACCGGCGACAGGGTCATGGGTGTCAAAGGCTCTTTGATTCGCATGGATCACGAAGGCTAGCCCATATGGTCCAATCCCACAGAAGAGCTACTGTAGCACAAACTGCTGAAAAAGTTAATGCTGGCTAAAACAGAAAGGTGTCGGTATTAACTTTTTCAACAGTTTGTGCTTAACTAATTAACTTTTGACGAGGTACAGTTGTTAATTGAAAAGCATTCCAGGTGACTATCTCATGAAGCTGGTTAAGATAATGCCAATAGCGTGCAAGGCATCATAAGGGTTAGGGTTAGTGGGTACTTTGAAGAATCTAAAATATTAAACATTTTTTGTTTTGGTTTTTCACAATTTTTTTGTCGACCACATCATTTCATATACGTTCCATATGTTATTTCATAGTTTTGATGTCTTCACTATTGTTCTACAATGTAGACAATAGTCAAAAATACAGAAAACCCTATGAATAATTCGATGTGTCCAAACCTTTGACTGGTACTGTGTGTTACTATGAAACTACAAAGCCTTCTGATCTGAAGATTCTCCTAGAAAGTCAGAAAATGTTATCTCTTACATCCTATCAACAATTACACCTCTTTTTAAAATAATAAAGTCCTTATATAAATTGTTCCGACAGAAACATGAGTGGATCAGAATGAGTGCATTAACAGCAGCCACTGATTTGCCTTGCAGATGAACCTGTAACTGTGATTCCAGAACTTCATTGTCTCATCTCATCTCATTATCTGTAGCCGCTTTATCCTTCTACAGGGTCTCAGGCAAGCTGGAGCCTATCCCAGCTGACTATGGGCGAAAGGCGGGGTACACCCTGGACAAGTCGCCAGGTCATCACAGGGCTGACACATAGACACAGACAACCATTCACACTCACATTCACACCTACGGTCAATTTAGAGTCACCAGTTAACCTAACCTGCATGTCTTTGGACTGTGGGGGAAACCGGAGCACCCGGAGGAAACCCACGTGGCCACGGGGAGAACATGCAAACTCCGCACAGAAAGGCCCTCGCCGGCCCCGGGGCTCGAACCCAGGACCTTCTTGCTGTGAGGCAACAGCGCTAACCACTACACCACCGTGCCGCCCGAACTTCATTGTGATAGAACATTAACACCTTTTCACTAATCAGATTTGAGAATACAACAGCGCTGTGGTATAATGTATTTTTTAATGACAGAGGAACGTGCACCTGATTCATCTCATTTTTATGATTTTATTAATATCAATTAAAGCATGTCGTGAAATTCAACATGGATTTTTCATTACAGTTACCACATGCACTTGGTGCAATAAAATGCAACTCACATTCAGTTAATCTCACGACTTGAACAGAAAGGACATGCCTTAATGTTCAGGTGCTGTTTATATGTGAATATTGCTGGGGGGAAAGCATAAAAAAGATATGAATGAAGCTGTGGTTAAAAAGACAGGATTGGCATGATGCCATCTTTCAGTACAGGCATGTGGTGAGTCAGAATTAAAATGTAACTAAAAAGACTTAAAAGCTCAGTTCCAGGTGCCTTGCTTGTCACGTCCTTTTGAAAACATTAATAAGATTAGTGCATTTTTTTTTTCACCCATGACATGCAGATTAGATTTCATAGGAGACAGGAGGTGGGCACTTATGTCAGTAATATTAAACAGTTATTACTAGCAGTTATTGCCCGTCACTGAGGAGACGTAGACTCGGCCCTAGCGGAAGTCTCCGGCGAGGAGCGCTGATTGCGAGGCCCTGTACAATTGAAATTATAAGGTGAGTCGGGGAGGGGATTCCCCGCTGAGGCTGTGCGCAGTGTGTTAGCATGAGCATGTAGCCTTTGGGAAATGAATAGTGTGTTGGATTAGCACTAATCCCATGTTTTGGAAAATCGAAAGCGTTGTCTTGGGGTGTCACCCTCTGGGATGTCACCAATCCATGTGCAAAATATGGAGTATGTGCATCCAGCCATGTTGATTTGCACAGGTGAACAGACAGACAGACAGACAGACATCCTTCCCAGACTCACATTGGGACATCTTTCGAAATCATGGAAAGACTAAAGCAGCAAAATTGGCCCAATTATTTTGGAGTTTCAACCAGGCATTACTAAATGAAAAGGACAGTGCCTTGGCGTCTGGGTTAAAATGAAACGTTTGAGTTTATTGCATCTAAGTTTGGAATTAAACATCATATTATTTGCATTAGAAAAAAGAGAACAATTTCCAATTTAAAAAAAATTTTTGTACAGAATCTCACACTGACTAGAAGACACTCACTAATCTCCCTGACTCTCTCTCACACACACACACACACACACACACACACACACACACACACACACACACACACACACACACACAAATCCTTGTTTTAGCATAAAAAGATGCTTCAGAAAAGTGTTGCTAAGAGCAAGAATGTTAAAAAGAGATGAAGACAGAGAAAATAACACAAACTCAGAGACAGTAACCATTTCACGAGCAGAGCTATAGCTTTTATCGATCTATATTGATTGTCTATAAATCAGACAAGCACATCCATTCTAAATACAATGACTATTATAGTGAAGGAAAACACAAAGACATGCATTAATGGATGTGCATGTGCTCCACACCCACACCCACACACACACACACACACAGTAACACACATCTTCTTTGCCTCAGCAGAGGCCCAGTGACGGAAGACAATGCTGTGAACACCTGCATTTTTTTAAGGGCTTTAACCTACAGGAGATCAACAGCACCTCATCAGCTCGAAGCTGAAATCGCCACAATTGCCATTGAGACTGCTGAGTAAACAAAGGAGCACAAGCACAAAAGAAAAGTGCAAAGAGAATGAAGTAATGGAGATCCTGCATCATCCTGAGAGGAGCTTTAACAGAATATGTTAGTCAGCAAAACTGACTCATCTATGTCCTATACAGAGAAGAAATGCACAGCTTTTTATTTTTATTTATAACACTAGAGCGAGACAGAGAGTGAGAGAGAAACACAGACAGAGAGAGAGACAGAGAGACAGAAAGTGAGAGAGACCGACAGAAAGACTCTGAGGGAGAGAGAGTTGGAGAGAGCATTTCTGACAACAGAAACAAAAACGATTCAAAAACAACAAAAAAAGAAAACCAAAAACACCTTCATCCAGTATTATAGAAAAGGGGGAAAATAAATTAAAGAAAATGAATGTCTTAATAAATTAACAAAAAAGAATAATCACAATTAACAAATCAAGAATCCATTCTCCAAAGGAATGCCGACTCCTAATAGCCATCACCTACGTGCTCCCTCTTTCTCTCTCTCGCTCTGTATATCTTACACACACTCACACTTCACAGTCTGTATCTGATCACTTCTGTGATAAACACAGACATCATGGCGAGATCTCATAATGGCGGTAAATTACCATCAGCGCTGTTGGAGCGGCGCTGTAATTTGTAGCATGATTTAAAGCT
This sequence comes from Neoarius graeffei, assembly GCF_027579695.1. Taxonomy (NCBI): domain Eukaryota; kingdom Metazoa; phylum Chordata; class Actinopteri; order Siluriformes; family Ariidae; genus Neoarius; species Neoarius graeffei. Next base: position 67,454,056 of record NC_083578.1, read on the forward strand.
GCTGCTGTCAGAGAACCCGTGTCTGACTCTCCATTGCTGCGAGTGGGAGTCTGAGTGCGGAGTGTGGCTGGAGGAAGTCATTCATCTCACACACACACACACACACACACACACACACACACACACACACACACACACTGCCTGAGATCTGGAGTGGTGATCCAATCCTGCCTTCATCAGCCTAATCAATTAGTGTGATAATGCTCTAATGAATACTGCATGTGAGAGCAAGAGGTTTTGTGAATCTGTGTATGTGAGCGTAAGGAAATCAGTTTTCATCTTTTTTTTTTGCTATCTTCAGCTGCTGGTGGAGGTGGTGTGTGAAGGAATTAATAAATTAATGTGATGATTAAAATGTATGTAAACAGATCTGACTTGTTATACATGCAGACCAAGGAGCTGGTCATTGACTTTGGGAGGTCCAGTTCAAGGTCACGACCAGTTCTGATCGAGGGAGTCGAGGTGGAGGCTGTGGATTCCTATAAGTACCTTGGGCTGTGGCTGGACAGCAAGCTGGACTGGACTTGTAACACCAATCACTTATACGGGAAGGGACAGAGCAGGCTATACTTCCTTAGGAGGCTGCGGTCCTTTAACATCTGCAGGAAACTCCTGTGGATGTTCTATCAGTCTGTGGTCGCCAGTGTCCTGTTTTACACTGTGGTGTGCTGGGGGGGCAGCACATCCAAGAAGGACACATCCAGGCTGGACAAACTGATCAGGCGGGCCGGCTCTGTGGTCGGCATGAAGCTGGACTCTCTGGGGGAGCGCAGGTGGCCAAGTGGTTAGAGCGCTTGACCGCTAAGCGAACGGTCCCTGGTTCGAGCCTCGGCTCGATGGGGATCTGGGGCTCGCTCCCTGTCCACCCAGCAGTGAATGGGGACCTGGTGGAAACACTGGGGAAGTTAAAGGCGGCGAGGAAAGGAACTGGCCACCCTACCTCACTATGCCGATGGCCCAGGACAAGTGCGCTCTCTAACAGGCACTCCCCCAATGTACGAATCGTATATGGGACTCCCCTTTGGACTCTCTGGTGACGGTGGCAGAGAAGAGGTCTATGGACAAACTACTGAACATCATGGACGACGCCAGTCACCCTCTGCACACCGTCATCAGCAACCAGAGGACCCTGTTCAGTGACAGAATGCTCCTTCCCAAGTGCAGGACGAACAGACTCAAAAACTCCTTTGTCCCTCACGCCATCAGACTGTACAACTCCTCTCTGGGGGGGAGGAGGGGTAACAGGAGGACAGAGGACAGGAAGGAGCAGTAGCCTAGCCTAACAATAAGCAATACCGGACAATGTGCAATATAATGTGCAATATAAAGTGCAATATCTTTCCTGCTTCACCCCCCCACATACACACACTTACCCTAACCCCACTTCTCCCCCCTCCCCCTTCCTCTCTTCCCCATATCTTATTCTTTTATATTTGTATATGTAAATACTTAATTTATTTTAATTTATCTAGAAGTTTTTCTCTATTTCTTTTCTCTGTTTATCTGTAATGATGCTGCTGGAATCTTAATTTCCCTGAGGGAACCCTCCCAAAGGGATCAATAAAGTTTTATCTAATCTAATCTAATCTAATCTAATCTAATCTAATCTAATCTAATCTAATCTAATGCTATCTGCAAAATCACTAATAGGTCACTAATAGGTTATTGAATGAGTCACGAATATATCTGAATAAAAATATATATTATAGCATATACAGTGCTCAGCGTAAATGAGTACACCCCCTTTGAAAAGTAACAATATCTCAATGAACACAATTTCCAAAATGTTGAAAAGACAAAGTTTAATATAACATCTGTCTAACTTATAACGTGAAAGTAAGGTTAATAATATAAACTTAGATTACACATTTTTCAGTTTTACTCAAATTAGGGTGGTGCAAAAATGAGTACACGCCACAACAAAAACTACTTCATCTAGTACTTTGTATGGCCTCCATGATTTTTAATGACAGCACCAAGTCTTCTAGGCATGGAATGAACAAGTTGGCGACATTTTGCAACATCAATCTTTTTCCATTCTTCAACAATGGCCTCTTTTAGTGACTGGATGCTGGATGGAGAGTGATGCTGACAAATGTCCCATGCTGACAAAGATGAAGACTACTGGGACTCTATACTCTGGAGTGATGAGACCAAGATAAATGTTTTTGGAACTGATGGCTTCAAAACTGTATGGCGTCGCAAAGGTGAGGAATTCAAAGAAAAATGCATGGTGCCTACAGTGAAACATGGTGGTGGCAGTGTCCTTATGTGGGGCTGCATGAGTGCTGCTGGTGTCGGGGAGCTGCATTTCATTGATGGCATCATGAATTCACAGACGTATTGCTCTGTACTGAAAGAGAAGATGCTACCATCACTCCGTGCCCTGGGTCGTCGTGCACTTTTCCAACATGACTAAACACACATCTAAGGCCACTGTTGGATTTCTGAAGAAGAACAGGGTGAAAGTGATTCAGTGGCCAAGTATGGCTCCTGATCTGAACCCAATCGAACACCTATGGGGAATTCTGAAGAGACAAGTTGAGCATCACTCTCCATCCAGCATCCAGTCACTAAAAGAGGTCATTGTTGAAGAATGGAAAAAGATCGATGTTGCAAAATGTCGCCAACTTGTTCATTCCATGCCTAGAAGACTTGGTGCTGTCATTAAAAATCATGGAGGCCATACAAAGATGTAGTAGTTTTTGTTGTGGCGTGTACTCATTTTTGCACCACCCTAATTTGAGTAAAACTGAAAAATGTGTAATCTAAGTTTATATTATTAACCTTACTTTCACATTATAAGTTAAACAGATGTTATATTAAACTTTGTCTTTTCAACATTTTGGAAATTGTTTGTGTTCATTGAGATATTGTTTAAAATGTTACTTTTCAAAGGGGGTGTACTCATTTACGCTGAGCACTGTATATTAACTTCCTGAGTCATAATGAGTCATTAAAATATTCAGGACAGTTCAAAGATGAGTGCACAGGCAGAATGCATACACGTAGACAGGTGGGTAGGAGATCCAACCAGTTCATTCGGACAGACTGAAATGACTGGATGGGCTTTTTTACAGCCCTGCAACTGCTACAGGTGATGAATGATTTTTTTCTTTTTATTCTATGTGTGGTCGTATATCATGTTATACAGATGTTACAATACATACAGTGCCAGTCAAAAATTTGGACACACCTTCTAATTCAATGTTTTTCTTTATTTTTCTTTATTAAAAAACACTTCATGTCTTAAAGTAATGATGGATTCCGTGTCTCTTTACTTAGTTGAGCGGTTCTTGACATAATATGGATTACCACAGTTGTGGAACAGGGCTATTTACTGTATATTTATTATTGACTATTTACTGTTTGATCTCAAACGCATTAAGAAGGCAAGAAATTGCACTAATTAACTTTTCACAAGGCACCTGTTAATTGAAAAGCATTCCAGGTGACTCCCTCTTGAAGCTGGTTAAGACAATGCCAATAGTGTGCAAAGCATCATCAAGGTAAACACTGGCTACGTACGTTGAAGAATCTAAAATCTCATCTCATCTCATTATCTGTAGCTGCTTTATCCTTCTACAGGGTCGCAGGCAAGCTAGAGCCTATCCCAGCTGACTACGGGCGAGAGGCGGGGTACACCCTGGACAAGTCGCCAGGTCATCACAGGGCTGACACATAGACACAGACAACCATTCACACTCTCATTCACACCTACGGTCAATTTAGAGTCACCAGTTAACCTAACCTGCATGTCTTTGGACTGTGGGGGAAACCGGAGCACCCGGAGGAAACCCATGCGGACACGGGGAGAACATGCAAACTCTACACAGAAAGGCCCTCGCCGGCCACGGGGCTCGAACCCGGACCTTCTTGCTGTGAGGTGACAGCGCTAACCACTACACCACCGTGCTGCCCCTAAGGATCTAAAATATGAAACACTTTTAGTTTTTTTAAACACTTTTTTTTTTGAATGCATAATTCCACATACACACTGATCAGCCATAACATTATGACCACTGACAGGTGAAGTGAGTAACATTGGTTATCTTCGTGGCACCTGTCAAGGGGTGGGATATATTAGGCAGCAAGAGAACAGTTAGTTCTTGAAGTTGATGTGTTGGAAGCAGGAAAAATGGGCAAGCGTAAGGATTTGAGTGACTTTGACAAGGGCCAGATTGTGATGGCGAGATGACTGGGTCTGAGCATCTCCAAAACAGCACATCTGGTGGGGTGTTCCTGGCATGCAGTGATTAGTACCTACCAAAAGTGGTCCAAGGAAGCATAACCGGTGAGCCGCCGACAGGGTGTCGAAGGATCATTATTCGCATGGAGCATGAAGGCTAACCCATATTGTCCAATCCCACAGAAGAGCTACTTTAGCACAAACTGCTGAAAAAGTTAATGCCGACATCTTTCTGTTTCATCCAGCATTAACTTTTTCAGCAGTTTGTGCTACAGGAGCTCTTCTGTGGGATTGGACCAAATGGGCTAGCCTTCGTGCTCCATGCGAATCAGTGAGCCTTCGACACCCATGACCAACACATCAACTTCAAGAACTGACTTTTCTCTTGCTGCCTAATATATCCCACCCCTTGACAGGTGCCATTGTCATGAGACAATCAATGTTATTTACTTCATCTGTCAGTGGTCATAATGTTATGGCTGATCAGTGTGTTCCATATGTCATTTCATAGTTTTAATGTCTTCAGTAGAAAATAATCAAAATACAGAAAAACCTATAAATGACTAGGTGTGTCCAAACTTTTGACTGGTACTATATACGTGATTTGAAATGATATTCTCTCCATTTTCTGTATTGACACTGCATCATCGTTGTCATTTGATCATCATCACAACCCATGCTTGTTCTGAAATGAACAAGCAATGAACTCCTGAAGTGCTTCTGATACTTTGCTACTCTTACTCAGGTAAGTGTGTGAAGGTTTTCAGTTGTTTAGTTCAAATTGTCTCCTTGTGGAAAGTCGTGGTGACCCATAATCCAATCTTAAAGACAATTTGCCATTGGTGAACCACATAAAACAGATAAAAATGTATTACTGTACCTTCAAATTGGCTATGCTGCCTTTGTTCCCTTTGTGCAACTGTATGAATGTGTAGCAATGAATGCATGTGTGTGTACGTATGAGACAGAGAGAGAGAGAGAGAGAGAGAGAGAGGGCGTGTGTGTGTGCGCGCATGTGTGAGACAGATTAATCACAGTCCCTTGAGGAGCCCAGCAACCCTTATACATTAATACTCTCCAAAGTTATTAACTCCCCAGGCAGAACGAAAGAGCAAGTGAGAGAGAGAGAGAGAGAGAGAGAGAGAGAGAGAGATGGATAAAACCTCCTTCTGTCGTGACGGTTAAAGGCTCTCTGTCATCATTTGCAGTCAATCCCATGGCCGCTCATCAGGGAGGGATTGTGGCAAAGGTGTAAAGAGAATCTTGATCACAGCTGAACCGGGCACCGAGGCACGCCTCATATATCAACACACATGCGGCGGTCAAGCATGGACGAGATTTCGCTAACCTCTCACTAAGTGCTCTCTAAATCTAAATCTTATTTTCGAACTCACGGAAATGTTCAAATAAGCAGGAAATGCCCACAAGGCCTGTCGCAGTTTGTCACTATGCCAAAAACACTGTGATATCTTGCCTGCTATTGATGACATCGACACTTTCTGGTGCTAGAACAAGGCCAAAGCAATAATAAAGGCCCCAAACCACCCAAGTCACAAACCATCCCTCCCTCTCAGGGTATGAAAGAGATTGAAGGACAGCTTCTATCCTCCAGCAATCTATATCCTTAACACTGCAGTTCTTTCCCCTGCCAATATTTGCACAGTGTGAAAACTTATAACTTGTCAACTAATTTGCACAATATCACCCAATATTGTATTGCTTTGCTAATAGTTTTCACACACAGAGAATATAGTAATTTTATGCGTTTTTCCTTATATAACCACTTTGCATGTTATTGCAACAAACTGCTCATATCTTGTTTATTGTGTTTGTGTCAACCAGGGAGTATTTATTGGACTATAAAATTTTGTATTGTACTGTATTACTGCACTTTTTCATCAAGTCTCTGGTCTTGTATGCTAGCTCTATTATGTATGCTTCATGTCGTCTATAACAGGTTAAGCTAAGAGGAGAGTAAGCATGTCAATGCACTTGGACAGTGGATGTACACATACACCACCTTCTTGATCTTTTTTGTTTGTTTGTTTGTTTTCAAGCAAATTTATATTGGCAATAGATTGTTACTGATATTCACACAATGCCATACAGTACTGTGTCAAATAATGATGTGAAAATTTACAGTGCATGGAACCCATTTCCAGTCAAACAGCCATGTTTTCTTGAAGGTCAGTGTTAAAATTCAGTATTACAAATAATATAATTACAGATTTCACATTATTTTTAGTGTTGAAGACCTGTGAGTAATTTTCTGCTAAATACATTTTCTCATCATTATTATTCATCATTATTATGACTCATAATTCAAACAAAGGTCTTCAGGTGTAAAAACAGCATAACATCTGTTAACATTTTAATTGTAATACTGAACTTTAATATTGACCTCTGTAAACAAGTACTGTATGCTATTTGACTGAAATGGGTTCAACGTACTGTACAGTTTGCCATCATTATTGTTTGCCACCAAATAATTAACAGTAAGAACTGAATGGCCATTTGATTGAAAATCAAAGGGTGGTCTCTGGGGCAGCACAGTGGCGTAGTGGTTAGCACTGTCATCTCACAGCAAGAAGGTCCTGGGTTCGGGCCCAGTGGCCGGCGAGGGCCTTTCTGTGTGGAGTTTGCATGTTCTCCCCGTGTCTGCGTGGGTTTCCTCCAGGTGCTCCAGTTTCCCCCACAGTCCAAAGACATGCAGGTTAGGTTAACTGGTGGCTCTAAATTGACCGTAGGTGTGAATGTGAGTGTGAATGGTTGTTTGTCTCTATGTGTCAGCCCTGCGATGACCTGGCGACTTGTCCAGGATGTACCCTGCCTTTCGCCCGTAGTCAGCTGGGATAGGCTCCAGCTTGCCTGCGACCCTTCACAAGATAAGCAGTTATGGATAACAGATGGATGGATGGATGGATTGTCTCTGCATTATGCATACCTATATAATTGAAATAAAATGCTTGAAAGTGCCAAGGGGCAAACCATAAGGCTGTAAACCTCAATTTTCCTTGAGCACACCCCGGTGGATATTTCTTCTGTAAAACTGCATTAAAGCACATTGTGGAGAGAATCATTTTTCCAGTCATGAAAGAAAACACTGAAAAATGATAGATGGAATCTTCTGGAAGGATCAGCGAGATCCAGAAAATGCAAAAAGTTGCTCTAATAAGCACATTTTAAAAGAGCATATTTATTCTACTGTGTGTAGTAGCTGGAATTCTGGGCAGATTTATTATTTATCTCGAATTAACTGTTATATTACTTGTATCTTGTTTTCATACAATCTCTGAAACGTTATTTGGTCAAATTGTATTTGGTTCCTTGGTGCATTCTTTGGTAGACAGCAAATGAATAATGAGGAAACCTGTTTCGTTCACATTTAACATTTGCAGTAGGTTCAAACTCTCGGTTCTGAGTCAACATTGAGAAATTCGAGTTCAAGTTCAAGCACTTTATTGTCATTGTATAAACACAATGAAATTACTTGTGTGACAACTGCAAAAGTGCATTTCAGAAATGAAAATGAAAGTGTCAATTTCAAAGCAAAGTTCAAACAGTTAACAATACAATAAATAATACAAATAAGAGCTAAAAACAGAATAATCATACAAAATATCTCATCTCTCATCTCATTATCTCTAGCCACTTTATCCTGTTCTACAGGGTCGCAGGCAAGCTGGAGCCTATCCCAGCTGACTACGGGTGAAAGGTGGGGTACACCCTGGACAAGTCCCCAAGTTATCACAGGGCTGACACATATACCCTGTCCACACGAGGGATTTTGTACCGATACGAAACTACTTTCGTACCGCAACACCTGTCCACACTAGCAACTATACCGGTACTGTAGCGGTATAACTGCATCGGTACAAAACCCACAAATGTATGGGTTTTGTACCGGTACAGTATCGGTACTGTAGCGCTTCGCTGTAGTGTGGACAGATGAAGCGGCTCTGTATCGATACAAATATAATGCGCATGCGCAAAGTCACACACCTCAATCGATGTCTTCGCTGAATAAAATAGTGAAGAACGGAGATTCGTTTTCTTTGTTTCTTTCTCAACTGCCTCGTGCGTTTTATACGATTCGACTGAATAAATGACCACCAGAAATACAGACTGTACATTGACAACAAAAAGCACACACACGTTGTTTCATCCGTACAGAAGCCGAGAGAGGCCCTTCATATAATCCTTTTTTTTTTTTATTCACCTTGTTATCCCGAGATAATGACATAATTAATTCAGGATCTCGAGAAAACAACACAACTAATTCGAGATCTCGAGAAAACAAAACCGTTATTCCGAGATCTCGAGAAAACAAAACAATTATTTCATGATCTCAAGTAAACAGCTGAGAAATGGTTCATTCAGGTGCACCAAGGGACTTGTGATATGCTGACTTTGGGGCTATTTCTCATTCTGTATAGACGCAACTTTGGTCATTAGAATGTCTGGAATAATCAATCACCTAATAAGGCAATATTTTGGTCAGGGGTTGACACAGGGAGAGATTGCATTAAGTCTTTTAATAAGGGATAATTTCAAAATTAGTCCGAGGCACCTCCGCAGAATACTCTCCCGGCTTCGTCTCTACCGACGGAGATACAGTGATCCAGCTGAGATCATGAAATAATTGTTTTGTTTTCTCGAGATCACGGAATAATTGTTTTGTTTTCTCGAGATCTCGAAATAACGGATGCCATATATTCTTGGAAGGAAGTTACTCGGTAACCACGGAAACATTCCGCGCACGCGCATTTCAACTACCATGAAAGAAAACCGCAAACATTTCTCGCTAGTGTGGACAGATGCACTAAACTGTACCGGTATACTTTGTATCGATACAGTTATACCACTTTCGTACCGGTATAAGTGTAAACACAGCATTAGAGTCACCAGTTAACCTAACCTGCATGTCTTTGGACTGTGGTGGAAACCAGAGCACCCGGAGGAAACCCACACAGACATGGGGAGAACATGCGAACTCCACACAGAAAGGCCTTCGCCGGCTGCTGGGCTTGAACCCAGACCTTCTTGCTGTGAGGTGACAGCACTAACCACTACACCACCGTGCCACCCCCCCCATACAAAATCTGTTCAAAATATTAGCAAAGATGGCGGCACAGTGGTGTAGTGGTTAGCACTGTCGCCTCACAGCAAGAAGGTCCGGGTTCGAGCCAAGCAGCCGTCGAGGGCCTTTCTGTGTGGAGTTTGCATGTTCTCCCCATGTCTGTGTGGGTTTCCTCCGGGTGCTCTGGTTTCCACCACAGTCCAAAGACATGCAGGTTAGGCTAATTGGTGGCTCTAAATTGACCGTAGGTGTGAACGTGAGTGCGAATGGTTGTTGTTTGTCTTTGTGCCAGCCCTGCGATGATCTGGCAACTTGTCCAGGGTGTACCCCGCCTCTCACCTATAGTCAGCTGGGATAGGCTCCAGCTTGCCTGCAACCCTGTAGAACAGGATAAGCGGCTCCAGATAATGGATGGATGGATGGATGGATATTAGCAAAGATGCCATACACAGTGTTAATGTTCAAGTAGTAATGTTCAACCAGGACAGATTATTATTGCACCAGTATACAGCAACATAGATTATTGTTGCTCATATTAGTAAACACATTATCAACAAAGCTTATTGTGCATGTTCAGTGAGCGATTATCTCAGACTAAGGAGAAACATAGTTTAGCAGGTTTATGGTGGGAGTTGGAAAACAGGTATTTTTTTAGTCTGTTTGTGTGAGTATGGATTGATCTGAAGTGCTTGCCTGATGGGGGGGAGCCTGAACAAGTTATGTCCAGGATGAGGGAAGTCCTTGATGATGTTTTTGGCCTTTCTCACACAGAGTCTTGTGTAGGTGTTCAAGTGACGGCAGTTCAGTGCTGATAATGACCTGTGCTGTTTTCATGACCAGCTGTAGGGCTTTTTTAGTGGCTTTGGTGCAGCTGCTGTACCAGGCTGTCGTACAGTTAGCCAAGTACATCTGTAAAAGTTGGCCAAAAGCGTCTGGGGGAGGTTAGCTCTCCTTAGCCTTCTCAGAAAGTAGAGGTGTTGTTATGCTTTGCTGAGTACCACTGAGGTGTTGTCAGCCCAGGAGAGGTCCTGTGTGATGGTGACTCCCAGAAACTTGAAGCTGGAGTGTGGCAGCGGGGGTGTGGCTGAGCGTCAGTTTGTGAATGGAGGGCAGGGTCAGGGAAGGTGAGTGGCCAAGTTGTTACACTTGTTGTCAATTAATGTGTGTGTGTGTGTGTGTGTGCGCGCGCATGTTTCTTGCAGTGATGGTGGAGCATAAGAGGAATAGGAGAGCAGAGAAGGAGGGGCTGGGACCAGAACATGACTGTGTGTGTGTATATACACATACGGGTCCTAGAGTGAGCCGAGTGGAAGCTGAAAAGTTGTTAATAAACGTGTGCTTGAACATTCGCTCCCACCTGCTGTCAGAACTGCCGCCAGGTGGTCCTCCGCCAGTTTGATGGTTTGTTCCAGTGACGCTGGGCGATGACACTGGATCCACTCTGTCGTTCCTTCTGGAAGTTGTGCAATGAACTACTCCAGTGTTGATAATTCCCTCGGCGTTGCAGTAAGCCGTCCTCAGCCACTGCTGGCAGGTGTCCCGGAGCTGTTAGAATGCGAACGGTCGGCCGACCTTCTTCAACTTCAGCGCCCGGAAGCACTGACGCTGTTGTTTCTGGGGAGCAGCCGACACGCTGTAGAATGGATCGCTTTAAGTCGGCATATATGAGCTGGCTGTTGGTGGGGAGCTGCAGCGTGGTGATCTGCGCCTCGCCAGTCAGCAGCGGAAGTACGGTAGGCACGCTGCTCAACCGGCCACCCCTATGCTTCGGCTGCTTGCTTGAAGAGCGCGAGGAAGGCTTCCGGGGATGTTGTGCGGACCCATCTTCATTAGGGTGAGGTGGGGAGGGTCCGCTGTGGTGGCGGTTGAGGACCCCGCCGTCGGAACGCCTGGCGATCTTCTTGCTGGGCCAGCATCAAGGCCTCCAAGCGTTGTTCCTGCTCCTTCCGGAGGGCGATCAGCGCTTGATACTGGTTCTGCTGAGTGGTAGCGAGGGCATGAATGAGGTCCTTGATGGGCGAGGAGTCCATGAGTGGACTCATTTCTGTACTTCCAGGTTTCGGCACCACTGTAATACATACATGTCAACCTATACGGAATGTCCGTATTTTATACAGATTTGATTCAATAAACGTAGTATATGGGCGTACAAATAAAGTTATACGGATTCTTTAAAAAAAACTTCAATATTTATTTAGAGCTATAATCAATTCCCACGATGATAAAAGAGCGCATAACATTTACAAACGTACTGTACACCACAGAAAGCACAAACAGCCAGTAAAGAGTCTTATGAAATCTTGTGGTAGCGAGACTTTGTTCCACTTCTGATCATGCGCACACCGCATTGCGAGAATCCCGCCAACCGGGAACTGACATTTTGTTTGAAAAGCGTATTTCCACCTGAGCGACTTTCAATAGCGACTGAAACGATTCTGAATGGGCACTCCGGCAAGATCAACACAGACACTTGCTGTGACATGCAGCCTAGTGAGGTATTGGTGCAGACTGCTAAAAAAGCTGTCGTGGAGTATAATTCAGAACATTAGAGTGACACTTTGTGTTTTTGTCAAACATTGGAGCTTTGTATTCATTCTGAAGGTTTATTGTTATTAATCTCATCTCATCTCATTATCTGTAGCCGCTTTATCCTGTTCTACAGGGTCGCAGGCAAGCTGGAGCCTGTCCCAGCTGACTACGGGCGAAAGGCGGGGTACACCCTGGACAAGTCGCCAGGTCATCACAGGGCTGACACGTAGACACAGGCAACCATTCACACTCACATTCACACCTACGGTCAATTTAGAGTCACCAGTTAACCTAACCTGCATGTCTTTGGACTGTGGGGGAAACCGGAGCACCTGGAGGAAACCCACGCGGACACGGGGAGAACATGCAAACTCCACACAGAAAGGCCCTCACCGGCCACGGGGCTCGAACCCGGACCTTCTTGCTGTGAGGCGACAGCGCTAACCACTACACCACCATGGCGCCCCTATTGTTATTAATATTGAATAAAAAGTAACTTGGATATATCATTGTTAATTATCATTCAAATTTTAGGTAAATTATTTTAATTTGCATCTTAGAAGGATTTTATGAGGGAAATACGGATTTTGGAGGTTGGTTATACAGGTTTGATTGACCAAAGGTTGACATGTATGGTAATACTTTCCCTGATGTGGGTGGAGTACAGAAGCAGGGCAGGCGGGAGCTAATGTTCAAACACACGTTTATTAACAGCTTTTCAGCTTCCACTTGGCTCACTCTAGGACCCGTACCGGTATGTGTATACACACACACACACACACACACACACACACACACACACACACACACACACACACGTTCTAGTCCCAGTCCCCCTTCTCTGCTCTCCTACTCCTCTTATGCTCCACCATCACTGCAAGAACACACACACACACACACACACACACACACACACACACACACACACACACACACACACACACATTAATTGACAACAGGTGTAACGACTTGGCCATTCACCTTCCCTGAGCCCGCCCTCCATTCACAAACTGACATTCGGCCACGTCCCCGCTCTGCTTTAATTAACAATTATTCACTGAAGGTGAAGTGAATATTGGTGAATAATAACTGAATTAAGTCGACTTCAGCTCAACCAAAACTTAGTCAGACACACCAAGAAAGCAACAGAGCAAAAGATTTTGCAAGGGATTAGCGGTAGGATGCCAGGTAGCACTGTTGTGTGTAGTTGTCGATGTTGATTTTAAAAGTAACTAATGCCGCTTTTCCACTAACAACGCGGCTGAGTTGGGCTGAGCCGTGCCGTGCTGAGTTGGGCTGAGTCGAGCTGAGCGGGGCTGTTGGAGTTGCATTTCGACTACAACCGCGCTGAACCGTGCTGGCTGGAAGTGGGCGGACACATTGGGTGGAGTTAGCGAAAGTAGGTGGACGTCACGTGATGTCGTTAGGCGGCGCAAACAGTGACATCAGTGATCTTTTAAGCGGTAGTCTCACGACCCGGATAGTAAACAATAAACATGGAGTCATTAGTGTTGCTGGTCTTGGTGCTGTGGCTTGTTGTCACCGACAACGCCAACAGATACTGGCAAGAGCGTATAGATGAGGCGAGGCGCATAAGGCTTCAGAAATTCTCGTAATCCGTAATTCTTCTTCTTCCAGGTTTACGGTGTTTACAGATCCCAGCGTGCTCGCGGGGTGTGTGTGGGCATGTGAGGACACTCTTCCTCACCAATCAGTGCACAGGGGAGTGTCTGCTCACGCCCCTAGCCCCACTCGGCTCGGTTTGGCTCGCTTCAGCCCTACTCCAAAACCGTGCGAGTTTTGGGGGCTGAGCAGGGCTGAAGCGAGCTGAGTCGTGCTGCTCTAAGGTAGTCGAAACGCGAGCCGTGTCGGGCTAAAGTGAGCTGAAGTGAGCTGAAAAAGGGTAGTGGAAAAGGGCCATAAGTAAATTACACAGGGAAATGAATACTTAAGTATTAATGTTTTTTTTTTCTTTTTTGAGATATTACAGAAATAAACATATATCACAATGACTAAATTGCAGAAGGAACTAAATTTCACCAATTTTATGAAATCAAAAGGTAGTCTAGCTTTAAGATATAAGATACCAGTTGACATGTGTTTTTGCTTTGCAGCCCTTTTCAATAAAGTTCGCAAGACCAAGCATTCTGAATAAACTTGTAGCCTCTTATTTCATCATTTCAAAGCGTCCATGAACCTTTCAGTGCCGTTGGTAGAGTGGCCAGAGTGAAGTTTGATGCTCTAGCCACATTTGTTGTGAATGTAGGGCAAAACTATCATATGGCTGCAACTGTATCTGGAACATGCAACAGCTCCTTCATAAGGAAACAGGTCTGTGGCAGCAGGGGTGTGGTCGAGCGTCGGCTGTGAATGGCGAGGAGGCAGGTTGAACCAGCAGGTAACATATGATGAGGTGCACCTGTGTCAAATTACTGGCTGTCTATTAACCTGTGTCTCGGTGTGTCTTTCAGACAGTCAGAAATGAGAGACAGAGAGAGAGAGAGATGTGACTCCCTGTCTGTGTTTAGTGTATTTGTGGTGTGAAAAGTCACTGAAAAGTGTACCAATAAAACAAACTCACCTGTTCTGAAGCCTGCTTCCCGTTCCATAGTTTCCCAAAGTTTGAAAGTTGTTACAAGGTCCAATTAATTTCATTATACTACTGAGAACATTTATTATGCTGCATACACTTGATAAAAGTAAATTTAGTGGGATGATGCTAGTTGTGAGGGCGGCACGGTGGTGTAGTGGTTAGCGCTGTCGCCTCACAGCAAGAAGGTCCTGGGTTCGAGCCCCGTGGCCGGCGAGGGCCTTTCTGTGTGGAGTTTGCATGTTCTCCCCGTGTCCGCGTGGGTTTCCTCCGGGTGCTCCGGTTTCCCCCACAGTCCAAAGACATGCAGGTTAGGTTAACTGGTGACTCTAAATTGACCGTAGGTGTGAGTGTGAACGGTTGTCTGTGTCTATGTGTCAGCCCTGTGATGACCTGGCGACTTGTCCAGGGTGTACCCCGCCTTTCGCCCATAGTCAGCTGGGATAGGCTCCAGCTTGCCTGCGACCCTGTAGAAGGATAAAGCGGCTAGAGATAATGAGATGAGAATGAGAATGAGATGCTAGTTGTAGCTAGCAAGTGTTATATTAGCCTCACAAGACAGGCAATACAAAAATGGGTTAATTTTTCTCAACAGATCAACACAACTGTTGTGTGCTATTTATTTGCTGAGGAAATTGTTAGTATATTTTCCAAACAAGGCTGATTTTTTAAAATTTAGTTATTGCTTAATTTTTGTCATAAAAAATGACATATACACATAGATTTTGTTAATAATGCAATTTAACTGAATTTCTTCACATGGGCACCCTTTAAAATGTCCATCCATCCATCCATCCATCCATCCATCCATCCATTATCTGTAGCCACTTATCCTGTTCTACAGGGTCGCAGGCAAGCTGGAGCCTATCCCAGCTGACTATGGGTGAGAGGCGGGGTACACCCTGGACAAGTCGCCAGGTCATCGCAGGGCTGACACAGAGACAAACAACCATTTACACTCACGTTCACACCTACGGTCAATTTAGAGCCACCAATTAGCCTAACCTGCATGTCTTTGGACTGTGGGGGAAACTGGAGCACCCGGAGGAAACCCACGCAGACACAAGGAGAACATGCAAACTCCACACAGAAAGGCCCTCGTCAGACACTGGGCTCGAACCCAGGACCTTCTTGCTGTGGGGAGACAGTGCTAACCACTACATCACTGTGCCGTCCCTTTAAAATGTCTTTAAAATATATAATTATATGGTAATTGGTTGATCTACAGAGGTCTGCAGATGTGAGTGAGTCTAAGATGAACTTACACAGTACTGTGCAAAAGTCTTAGGTACGTGTAAAGAAATGCTGTCGACCAAAAATGGCTTAAAAAAATAACGAAATGAAATATTTAAACATAAAAAAATACTATAAACAGCAGTAAGCCATAATAAATAAAACAAAGTCAATATTTGGTGTGAGACGACCCTTCGCTTTGTATATATAGTAGTCTCAGGTACAATGAGTGCAGTTTTATGCGGAAATGAGCTGTAGGTTTTACTGAGCATCTTGCAGAACCAGCCACAGTTCTTCTGGACACTTTGACTGTCACACTTGCTTCTTAATTTTGCACCAAAACCCAGTAGCCTTCATTACATTTGCTTTGTTTAATCTGAAAAGTGCTCTCTTATGTAATATGCTGCTCAGATACAAGCTTTTTTTTCTGTAACTTTAATTTTGTGCTGGAAAATGAACGTGTGGAACTCAAAAATGTTTTTGTACTGACTCAACAACGTAGAAGTCATAAAATAGAACTCTACAACAAAGTTTATATGAAAAAAATAGGGTGCTTACCCTTACAAAAATAAGTTTATTCAAGTGTGCTTCTAGTATAGTTCTTTTAAACTAAAAATAAGAGAGTATGTTTTCAGTTTACTTTTTATTTACTTATCAGAGATATACTTAATAAAGTTATACAGTGGCGGCACGGTGGTGTAGTGGTTAGCACTGTCGCCTCACAGCAAGAAGGTCCGGGTTCGAGCCCCGTAGCCGGCGAGGGCCTTTCTGTGCGGAGTTTGCATGTTCTCCCCGTGTCCGCGTGGGTTTCCTCTGGGTGCTCCGGTTTCCCCCACAGTCCAAAGACATGCAGGTTAGGCTAACTGGTGACTCTAAATTGACCGTAGGTGTGAATGTGAGTGTGAATGGTTGTCTGTGTCTATGTGTCAGCCCTGTGATGACCTGGCGACTTGTCCAGGGTGAACCCCGCCTTTGGCCCGTAGTCAGTTGGGATAGGCTCCAGCTTGCCTGCGACCCTGTCGAACAGGATAAAGCGGCTAGAGATAATGAGATGAGATGAGAATGAAGTTATACAGTACATAAGTATACTTGGCTTATACTGAAAAGTATATAAAAAAGTCTAAGTATATGAAGATCATACTTAAACTTATGATCAAGATATACTTAACAAAAGTGTAATAAAGTATTAAAATATTTGTGCCTTATGTTTAAGTGTACTTGCCCTGTAGTTGTGCTTCAGCATTGTTGACTCTTAGGTATGTCTGTGGTTCCATATAAGTTTTTTTTTTCATTATTTTTTTAAAGATATTTTTTGGGCTTTTTTCACCTTTTTTATTGGATAGGACAGTGTAGAGACAGGAAATGAGCGGGAGAGAGAGACGGGGAGGGATCGGGAAATGACCTCAGGTCGGAATCGAAGCCGGGTCCCCGGATTTATGGTATGGCACCTTATCCAACTGAGCCACGATGCCCCTGTTTTTTATTATTATTTTTAATTTTTTTTTTATTTTATTATTATTTTTTTTAAATTTCTCTTGAGTGGAATAATTAAACTGTTTTTTTATTTCTTTTTCTTTAGAGCCTGGATGTCAATGTCAGTTTTCACTGCCATATTTTTATACTTTGGCATTGAATACAATGTTGCTTTAAATTTAGATTTTTAAAGAAAATGAGTATGTTCTTAATCCTGAGTATTTGTTGTTATTTTGTGAATTCTTACCTTTATAACTTCATTGTAACTTAAGGTAAAAAACACTTAAGTTGTCTCCTGGTAGTGTGCATGAGGTAAGGGTTAGGGCTAGAAAACTAATAGTGTACCTAGAACGGTAATCGCAGTATACTTCAAAACTAAAAAGTGGACTAGATGTATATAACCAGTAAGTCATAATATATTTCCAGTATACTATGAAGTATGCTTTTGTAAACTATAGAGTGAACTACAAGTATAGAATTAGTAAACTATTAGTATATAAGTTTACTTGTGGCATACTTGCAATACAAAATAAAAAAAAAAATACTAGTTGTATACTCAAAGTTTACTTCTCTTAGACTTAAAGTTTCCT
Organism: Neoarius graeffei; assembly: GCF_027579695.1. Classification (NCBI taxonomy): domain Eukaryota; kingdom Metazoa; phylum Chordata; class Actinopteri; order Siluriformes; family Ariidae; genus Neoarius; species Neoarius graeffei. Next base: position 67,471,740 of record NC_083578.1, read on the forward strand.
TTTTATGAACTAAAAGTGGGCCAATTTAGTCCCAAGAAGTATTAGATTAGTTTACTTACAAGTATACTGTAAGTACATTGATATCAGTATACTTGGTACACAAAAATATACTTAAGGAAATATACTTTAACTTTACTTAAGTATACTTAATAAAATGAACTTGAAGTATACTTCTTTTTGATAACACACACACACACACACACACACACACACACACACACACACACACGAACTGGAAATGTACAAATTTTCATGTCATTCAGGTATTTGAGGGTATCATTCTGCTGTAATAATCTTTTTAAATGCAAAATATATCTATTGAAGAGAGACAAGGCTTTCAAACTCCTCAGAAAATCTTGCCCAGTGAACAAAATCTCCCAAGGACATATGCATTCTTTCAAAGTTGTCAGGGTTCTCCAGAAAATCTGAAGTAGTTGGCTCAAATAAAGTAGTAGGAGGCTCTGGAATTTGCAGCGGCGAAGCCGCCACGGTGCACCAAAGGCACGCTAATGCTAGGTGGGTCTGGGGGCATGACACCCCCCCAGAACATTTTGAAATTTAAATGCCTTCTGGTAGCTTCTGGTGCATTCTCGGCTAATAAATTACTAACCATTTTCCTGTAAAATACTTACAAAATATGTATGAAATTTCTCTCCAGATGGATGTGTGCTCGGCTTTCTCAGTTACCCTCTGTAGTACGCTGCCTGGCTCTGTAACATAACTACATGGTGTAACATAACTACATACGCTATGGCGTGGTCACATGGTCCGGCTCAACCAATCAGAGCATGAGAATCGATCAACAACTATGGTGTCACTTCCAGTAATGCTAGACCTGAGTTGAAGACAATTTTGCGGTGGAATAATTGGATTTGCAGCGAATTATGGGCAGTGGAGACTATATCAATCGCTTGAACGTTGAAAGGCAAGTTTTCATTTTTTTCTGGGATTGAATAGCCGGCACAGACCGTCTGTGTAAGCGGAGAAAACCGTCGATCGCCAGGGCTTGTGGACATTTCTGAAGTTATCCTAAATAATTTGTCCTTATGCTGCCTTCAAAATTGGATTTTCTCTTTGACCAAAACTGCTTCCTTTGCACAGTTACAATAATGCGAAGTGGTTATTATAATATTATTGTGTATGCTGAATTTAATGGTATATCATATCAATTAACAGGATGATGAACACAGAATAATGACATATCTTACAATCCTCCACGTTCTCTTCTTAGAAATGTCACCTGTTATTCAGGCAAGCTAAATAGTTAAGAAGCTCTAATATATTAACAATAGTTTAACCCCTGCAGAAAGGGCAGTCCTTAGACTGAAAGGCACTGCTCCATGCATGCGCAAGTGTATGCACACACACTATAATTCAGTGCTCCTTGAATATGCTTTTTTTTTTAATAGAATGTCCTTCATACTTGCCACAAGCACACAATCACATGATTTCAGACACTTTCGCCATCTAATCCTAACATATACTGAGCTTTTTCACTTCAAGCACCTTGTAATTTCATCCTTCATACATGGGCTATTCATCATCTCATCTTGAGTGACAAGGAGATGTAGTCCTTGCCTTTTCAGCCCTTCAGAATGGACAAGAAATCAGAAAGGAGAACTTTACAAGAAATAAGGGACGTGGTAAGCTCCAGAGGCCTCACTATTACTATTTCACGATACAGTATGCATTATAAGGAATAACATAACAGTGCATGCTGATGTGATCCTTTTTTCCCCTGTGCTTTTATTTTCTTATTTTCTGAGGCTGATTGTTTTCTTATTGCAGCACATGTGGATGTGTTCAGGTCATACTTTTAATTCATTCAGAGTTGTTTAATGTTGTGGAATGTCTGCAAGACAAGTGAATTCCTTCTGTTATAGTAGCCAGACATAACCATTTCCCTGCTTAGGAAAACAGCTGCTGTTTTTTTCTTTCTCTTGAAATGAAAAATATTTTTAAAAAACAGAACATCAAGGACATGAAAGCTCATTTACCCTGCCATCAAAAAAGCCATGACAACCAAAACATCGAATAGAACTGAAATGTGACAATGTGAGAGAGGACCAACCTCCATGACAAATTGTTTACAACAGGAAAATCAACAAAGGACTACACTTTGTTCCCCGAGGGAAGATCTACCCAAAACATCGATCAGAACTGAAATCGGGTGAGAACTGCGAGAGGAGATACAATTCTAACGAGAAGTCCCAAAATCGTGAAGTTGACCTAATTAGCAGTTCGTTAGCAAAAATTTAACACAATGACCAAGTTTTATATGGAATGACTAGTTCTTTCAAACTAAACAATCAGAACTGAAAACCATTGAGAATTGAGGGAGGAGATATGATTTAACTGAAAATAAACAAAGTTGTCAACAAATTGTTTACAACAGGAAAATCAACAAACAAATGACCAAGTTTTGTTGTTCAAGGGAAGAGCTACCCAAAACATAGATCACAACTGAAATCGAATGAGAAATCAGAGAGGAGATCAAATTCTAGTGAGAGGCCTGGAAAATTCATTAATTTGGCCTAATTACTAACTTGTTAGCAAAAGATTTGACAAAACAACGACCAAGTTTTGTGCAGAGTGATGAGTTCCTTCAAACAAAACAATCAGAACGGACATTTGTGGAGAAGTGATAGAGGAGATACAATTTAACTGAATTGTGGGTGACGGACGGACGACAGACGCCACACCATGGCAAGAGCTCATTGGCCTTATGGCCAGATAAGCTAAATAAATAAATAAATAAAAAAGGCTTGTCATGTTACAGAGAAAATCCTCTGTTGTGAAGATTCTGCCATGGTGGACAAAAAGGACTGACACTGGAGACTCCTTTCATGAATGTCAAAGAAGCATTTTAGAGAAAGCTTCACCATATCAATGATACATTTTTTTCATTGTTAAAAACAAACAATAAACAACAATAAATGTTTTAATCCATTTTTCGTTAGCCACAAATTATGTTTAGCATCCACATAGCACCGATTCCAATAAGGATACAATTTAGGTCTGAACTCCACATGCGTGTACTACAGTATGACCATCTATCTCTTACACTGGACAATCCACACGAATATATGGACCATTCACTCCTGCACATTCCTGAGACAATCTATGGAACACTAACTTGTCATGTTATGTATACCACTGTCTTTTGTGATATGTTGTTGCACTATCTGCTGTTGCCCCGATGTCTTTTATGTTTCTTCTTCCTCATATGTCTTATTTTACAATGCACACCACCAGAGTCAGGTCTCCTGGTACATGACTATCTGTACACTATTATTGCTACTCACTCTGGCCTCTCATTCCAATATCCATTTGTACACTTTGGACATGATTGTGCTTACATAGTCTTCTGTGCATTGTATAATCTATTTATATTAAGCTTGGGAATTCATGATTGTATCAGTAATCATCGATCGTGTCCAACCACTGTGATTACAATCATGCTGGACTACTTACTGTACATGCCTGTGGGAAAGCGTTGTGTCTACTCCTTGAAATTTAACACAAATTAACTGGGCTGTATTTCATAATATGGTTCTCTTTTTGCCGATTTTGTACCCCTATATGAACCTTAAAGGAGATACGCAGAACCATGGCCTCATCTTTTGTTTATAAATGCCTTGAGACCTCAAGAATGGCATCGGAATAGTTTTAAGTGTTAACAATAAATCTAATGTAGTAATTTTTATGATTAAAATGATTCATATTGGTAGTGGTCTGAGTGAATGACCTTGACATCTGTGACATCACAGCAGGAAGGCTATTGGTCTCATCGCCATTTCTACTATACTAAAACAGAGCTAACTGCAACTTCAATTCTCCATTTTGAGCTAATTTATCGCCATGCCACGTAGATGTGCTGCTGATGGGTGCAGCAACACAACAGAAGGTGGATTTATGTTGCATTCATGGCCCAAGAATGTTCAAAGATTTGGACGCGTTTTGTGAGAAATTCACGGGCACATTTTACTGATGACTCGTACGAAACCTCTGATCTGTTGAGGAGTGTTGGCTATAAGCCTGCACTGAAAGAGGGTGCAGTCCCAACAATTAAAGGAAAAGAAAACTACAAGAAAAGGAAAGTAAGTTCAGTTGCACCAGTTCTCCCGGAGTGTGAGCCGAGCAGTAATGGCGGAGTACTCAGTATGGAGAAAATGGAGAATGAGTGGTCCAGTCGTCAGATTTCTCAGCTGGATATGCTTGCCTCAGCAGCAATATATCACTCTTGTGTGGAAGAAGCAAATGAACAAAGAACTGAACGAAGAACTGAAAGTCAGATTGTTTCAAAACAATCGCCACAAGATCAGCCTTCAAGAAGCGAGAACACAGACAGGTAAGCTCCGACTCTCATTTGGTTACATAACAGCAACAACACTCGTTGTTTACCTGCATTTAGATTAATACATGTAACTTGTATTGCAGTGGTCACCAACCTTTTTATGCCCGAGATCCCTAACCTCTGCCTAGATGGCAAGCAAGATCTACCCCTTGAAGTGTTGACAGAAAAAGAAATCCAGACTAGACTGTTTCAAGTTGAGGCTTTTTATTTAGCCTAATTTTAACTGAATAAGATTTAAGACCCTGGTCCAACTTTTTAATTTCTTGTGAGAGCTGACGAAATGACTTAATTTCAGTACAACATACAATGGAAATTAACTATACACAAAAAATATATAGGCCTATATCTATAGTGAGCAGAATGAATGAACCACCAATGACTCAGATTGTTATTAATATCAACTAATAATATTGTAATGAGAAAGCTGTACTGTTAACATCAGTTGCACTGTCTTGTTTGTATTGTAACACTAAATTAATTAATTTCACAGCAGCATAAAATGGAAATTGTCAACTGAAATTACAACACAACAGTGATGATATATCACAAATTGTAACTTAAGTGACAAAATGACAACTTCAATTCAACATGAACTGATTTTCTTTAACCATACATACACAATAAAGACAAATATGAACTTGCAGTGATACTACTACCAATGACTGCTGTCATGCTACAGAGGTTACAGTTCATCAAGTTACAGTTACAGTTCATCACATTGACACTCAAGTCAATGTGATGGCTGTGACTGAACACGGTCAGTGAGTGCCTTATAGTTAGGTTCATATCACGTATCATATTACGGCAGGAACAAGCAGTAGGAACATCCATGACCTTACGCTTAAAGCTCGACAAAGGAAAAACTTGACAGCAAGCTAATTAGCATTTGTTAGCGGCTACAGTCGGTACTCGGCACGTTAAAAGTGGGTCAGCGTTGTAACGACATAACGCTACTGTACAAGCAATGCTTATTTAACGGTAACAAACTTGAGCCCTATATGTTGAAATTCCTCTCTTATTCGTTCGTTAATTTATCACAGTCTTACCTCAGTCATGTTCTCCCCTACTTCTGTGAAAATTCAACGTCTCAGACGCGGACACGATTGGGCGGGGGATGCGTTTGATTAAGTCTCCTGATTGGCTGGTGATAGATTGGTGGGCGGGGGATGCATTTGATTAAGTCTCCTGATTGGCTGGTGATAGATTGGTGGGCGGGGGATGCATTTGATTAAGTCTCCTGATTGGCTGGTGATAGATTGGTGTCATTATAGCGCGTCGGAGCGGTTCATGCCAGGCTCGAGTCCGATCCACCACTCCGCGGAAACACTTCGAGAGCTACAGTAACACTGACAGCCAGGTTATATCCTCACAGTTTTATAGGCAATATCATGCTTCCTTTTGTAAAGGGGCGGCAGAAATTAAATGGGGGCGGGAATCACAGAAAGGGGGGCGGCCCGCACCTCTAAAACCCCTCGTGGAGAACCCTGAACTGTATTGCGAGGCTATCACCATGGTGACGACGCTCAGAGACGTAAGACGTAAGCAGCAGGAGTTAAAAAAAAGAACCCTGCGACACAGAGGGGGAAAGCTGTAGTGGGCCTATCGGAAGACATGTAATATGAACGCCAATCAGATATACTGCAGTGTATTTCTGTATAATCTTCCAATTTCTTTCCTCATCCCCCAAGATCGACTGGGAAAGCCTCCGAGATCGACCAGTCGATCGCGATCGACGGGTTGGTGACCTCTGTTGTATTGTGTATTTAAGTTTCTGGTATAAGATTATTTAATTTGCTTCAGAATGTGATTGTCTCAGTTCATCTGATTATTTAATTAGCCTTTTACGTTTTATCAGTGAAAATGCATGCATGTACATGTATATTGCATAAGTTATAACACCTATCCTGTTTTAATGAGAGTCACATGAGATTGTCAGTTCAATTCCATTCAATTCTCTAGACGGCTTTGTTCTCTGGCTTTATTTCGTAAGGTGGGGGCCTCCGTGGCCGACGTGTTACTATCGGATTCACTTTCTGATGGTTCGAACTGATACGGTTCTGCGTGTATAGCAGTAGCATGTACACACACTCTAATTTCAGGACTATCACAGTCAGATGTATTACTATCTGAGGAATCCGAAGAATCTCCAATAAATCCAAACGAAGAGGCCATTGCAACCACTCTCGCCTGCCGAGTCTGGCTTTGGTCTACAGCTGTCAAAGGCCTTGGCCTTAAAACCGGTTACCGCTGTGACGTCACGCACTCAGGGCTGGCTGGCTCAGTGGGGCATCTCAAATGGAAGCTTTGCTGTCGATTTTAACTCTTAAAAATATATATTTTTAAAAATTCCCATTTATGCAGCATACAAGAGTCAAGGATGGAGATACTATCCACTCAGAAATGTATTTTAAAATAAAGGTTCTGCATATCTCCTTTAAGCCTTAATGCTATGTGACTTCAGAGCAGGGCAACAAAACACCTTTTGCTGATGCATCTTCTCATCTCATCTCATTATCTTTAGCTGCTTTATCCTGTTCTACAGGGTCGCAGGCAAGCTGGAGCCTATCCCAGCTGACTACGGGCAAAAGGCGGGGTACACCCTGGACAAGTCGCCAGGTCATCACAGGGCTGACACATAGACACAGACAACCATTCACACTCACATTCACACCTACGGTCAATTTAGAGTCACCAGTTAACCTAACCTGCATGTCTTTGGACTGTGGGGGAAACCGGAGCACCCGGAGGAAACCCACGCAGACAACATGCAAACTCCACACAGAAAGGCCCTCACCGGCCACGGGGCTCAAACCCAGACCTTCTTGCTGTGAGGCGACAGCGCTAACCACTACACCACTGTGCCACCCACTGAGGCATCTTAACTTGCCAAATAGATAAAGTCGTCAATGTGTTTGATCTTAAAACATTAACATAGGCTTAAAGTGAGGAAGAGAAGCAACATGTTTATCATGAGCTATTTCACTATACAAGAACTTAATAAGTATATCTGCTGCTGTTCACCACAGAGCACATGCATGTGTAAAGTATATAATTATACAAAATATACAACCTGCTGAAAAAGTTACTGTAGCTGTACCTCGTCAAAAGTTAATTAGTTAAGCACAAACTGTTGAAAAAGTTAATGCCAACACCTTTCTGTTTTAGCCAGCATGAACTTTTTCAGCAGTTTGTGCTACAGTAGCTCTTCTGTGGGATTGGACCATATGGGCTAGCCTTCAACACCCATGACTCTGTCTCTGGTTCACCAGTTGTCCTTCCTTGGACCACATTTGGTAGGTACTAACCACTGCATACCAGGAACACCCCACCAGATGTGCCATTTTGGAGATGTTCAGACCCAGTCATCTAGCCATCACAATTTGGCCCTTGTCAAAGTCACTCAGATCCTTACGCTTGCCCATTTTTCCTGCTTCTAACACATCAACTTCAGGAACTGACTGTTCTCTTGCTGCCGAGTATATCCCACCCCTTGACAGGTGCCACTGTAATGAGATAATCAATGTAATTCACTTCACCTGCCAGTGGTTTGAATGTTATGGCTGATCGATGATATCTGTATTCACTGGATATGAGCAATTGCGTGCTCTGATTGGCTATTCTACAACTAGACAATCAGCTCATCTACTGTGAGTAGAGAAAAACAAAATGGCAGAGCATTTTGCTGAACCCTCTGAGGATGAAATAAAAACTCTACTCAAAAACAACCCCCCCCCAAAAAAAATACAAAAAAAGCAACAAAATATGGAATGAAAGTATTTGATGGGAAGAAGGTATCTTTTTTATTTTTCAAAAATGTTTATTATAGCATTTTTTACAAATTGCTACTTCTGGTTTGTTAAAGGGGTACCAAATATAATATATACAGTTGCTGATGTGACAAAGTAACGTATTCTTAAGTATTCTATCAAATTTATATACTAGAAAACAACGAAATATCTTGGTAATTGTAAATATAATACTTTATACGCTAAACCGCACAAGAGTCGCCATTTTTAAAAGACCGTGACGTCAGCGCTACCCACTGCACTAGCGGAACTCTCCGAAATAGAGGAGATAAGCGTGTAATCATGGCGTCGGGCGCATCAAGTGAAAGCGACAGCTCTGTCGAATTATACGAAGAGATCCCGCAAGACACACTGCAAGCAGGCTATGGCTTAGAAGGGTACCAGTTTGAACCTAGGAGAGGTACTATGTAGTGGAAGTTCATTATGTCTAACTATTAAAGCTATTTTAAGTTTGTTTCTTAAGACAAGGATTTTTTAAGATGTTACCTTGTTGACAGTTTCGGCAAGAATCTTCCGCATTCTTCAAAACAGTCACCAGATGTCGAGTGGTGACGTGCCTTATCAGCTGATGTTATGCTACGGAGGCGTGAACGTCCCGCCCAATTTGACAGGTAGTTCACGCCTCCTGCTGTCAGGTCGCTCCCCCAGGACACATCTGGTGACTGTTTTGAAGAAGGCGGAAGATTCTCGCCGAAACTGTCAACAAGGTAACATCTTAAAAAATCCTTGTCTTAAGAAACGAACTTAAAATAGCTAGGAGAGGTACTCTCGACTTCGGTGATGAAATAAGAGAAGAAAGCTCGGATGACGGCGAGGATGAGACTGATGCTGACCATGGGCATGGCGAGCGTGGGGCAGAGCGTCTGCGTGCAGGTGACACGGCGTGGTGCTCGTGCGGAAAATGTAACGTGGAGTTGCTCACGAGTCCAGCAGAATTTATTTGCTGCAATGAGATAGGCGCCACACGTGGACTTGCGAAATCGTCGCAAGAGGCAGAAACAGGTATTTCACACGTGCTATTCCCAACCTCAATGAGCCGACACAACTGGGCACATACATACGTCATGAGTGTTACGCAGAGAAAATGAACGTGCATTCTGATTGGATAAAATTAATATCATGGCGGGCTGTTCAAACTGCGGAAATAGTTTGCTCGAGCTACTTTCAAAACACTATAACTTTCCAACCTTAGAACAAAAAACTTTTGTTAAGTCTTGAATAAGGTTCGTTAATGTGTGTTTTATTGTTATATTTACTCTACATATTGCCCTCTGTTCCCCTTTAAGCAGAAATGATTTTGGTGTATGTTTTGTATAAAGTTTTTATTTGAGTTTGCAAAAAATAAAAATGCTGTTTCTCAAAATCCAGTGAATGTGGATAGAATAAACAGTTATTCCACTCAATCTTGTCGTACATGGCGTAGCGCCTTGTCGGCTATCAGCTCATATACGATATATATATATATATATATATATATATATATATATATAGGGCGGCACGGTGGTGTAGTGGTTAGCGCTGTCACCTCACAGCAAGAAGGTCCGGGTTCGAGCCCCGTGTTTGACGAGGGCCTTTCTGTGTGGAGTTTGCATGTTCTCCCCGTGTCCGCGTGGGTTTCCTCCGGGTGCTCCGGTTTCCCCCACAGTTCAAAGACATGCAGGTTAGGTTAACTGGTGGCTCTAAATTGACCGTAGGTGTGAATGTGAGTGTGAATGGTTGTCTGTGTCTATGTGTCAGCCCTGTGATGACCTGGCGACTTGTCCAGGGTGTACCCCACCTTTCACCCGTAGTCAGCTGGGACAGACTCCAGCTTGCCTGCGACCCTGTAGAACAGGATAAAGCAGCTAGAGATGATGAGATGAGACAATTATTCCATGAAATCAAATCGTACATGAGCTGATAGCCGACGAGGTGCTACGCCATGCACGATTTGATTTCGTGGAATAATACGCTATATATATATATATATATATATATATATATATATATATATATATATATATATATATATACCTGTGGTTTGTATTATAGCTGAAACTGTTGTGAGAGTTGCTGTCATAGAAAATGAATAAATTTTCTGACCAATCCCATTACGCTGTGCTGTATGTAGAAACAGATCATGCAGTTTTGCCAGTGTGACTGATGATAGCAATCAACCAATTATGTGATTAGTTATTTCTTCTGATCCAGAAAAGTGGTTTTGCATGCTGTAAATATTTGAGTGTAAACAGTTTGAATCCACACACTGTGCTCTGACTGCTAATCATGTGTTTATTTGTTGGTGTGTATGCTGAACCTGATCCTTTGGAAAATTCATAATAATTGAATTTTAGTTTATGAAGTTGTAAGAAGAGTTACAAAGCTGACCTGTTTAACTTTTCATACGAATTGCATCATGTGACTGGTTATGAATTTGTGCGTCAAAGAAAAAAAAATATTGGTATTCTGAACACACTGGTGGTTTTTTTTTTTTTTTTGTTAAGTATTGCTTGCTGAAACTATACTGAGAATTTCTCCCCTGTGTGTTTTGTGTCTATATTCAGCTCTTCCTGCAATACTACTCTTTGTCTGGCACTGCCAGGAAACATGGATGCATCTCTTCTAAAAGACAACGACCTGGAAAAGGGTGCAGGCATCGATCCTGGACCATTTCTGAGGCATTTGGTATTTTGGTTCATCTATTCCCATTGGTCCATGATATGGGATTGACTTTGTAGACCATTCAGTTCAATAAATTCACCTTCGGGATCCTGCAGATTAAAGCAACAGCAACCTTTTTAACAACCTTTTTTATCCCTACTACAAAACCAATCAGCAATTACAGCATATTTCTTAGGGCTTTCATCATTGTTCAATTATCTCTAGCTATGTTTGGTCTAATTTGAAGAATATACCGTTGGTACTAGAACAGTATGTTCTTCATGCATGTATGTGTGTGTCCATTACAAAAAAAAACAAAAAAAAACAAAAAACAATGATCTAAGGAATTGATGCGTTTTTCTTTGGAGTCAAGTTAGTTAGTTTTTTTTTTTTTTTAAGTTACTGTGTGTCAGTGGGATCAGGATGTTGCCAGAAAAACCAGCACATTTTCAGGTTTACAAGCTACTTTCATCTCCTCGTTTGTTTCTGTATTTGTGTGTGTGTGGGGGGAATGGAAGCCATGGCATGTTAGCATCAAATAAATTCTCTTGAGCTTAAACAGCGTGTGTTAATCAAAGAAAGTAGGAAAACGATATACAACGACTCATCTAATTTCTCTAAATCTATTTGAATCACTGAGTCTGGGTAGTGCTCTCATTTCTGTAACTCTGCTTTAAATGCAAGCTCCATCCTGAGTAACCTGCATATCAATATTAATGATCAATATTATATCTTCAGATGTGCAAATGCTTTATTTTTTGCAGAAATTCTGTGCTAAATTTTTATGTTTTTACTGTCTTTCATTGACATGCTGGTCTTCTTTCACTTCCGCTAATGCATTCCTACATTGCCCACAAGGGCATTTGACTGCCTGTTGAAAGTAGCCCCAGTTGGAATAGAGCAATGCAGCAGTGCTTTAGTCCTTTACTTTGTCTTGTCCAGACCTCTTACCTCCTTATCAGTACACACTGAACAAACAGATCAGCTTCCAAATCTTCAAATTGTATGTTATTATAACCACCAACACCATCGTGCTCTTCAAATCACAAACTAGCTGAGCTGAGTCTTTGCCGTAACTCGGCAGGATAGCGTCATTGCAGTCTGGAAGTTTTGAGTCCAACCTTTCCTGCCTCCACTATTTCTGGATTGGATTTTTCATCGATATGACACTGAAAATTGCTGGAAAATGGTCCTAAATTATGATCTTGCACTTTTGTTTTTAGGAACCAACAGCAAAACCTGACTGCTATAACTTATATTTGAGTGTGAAAAATTTTCTGCTGTTATAAACCATTCTAACTGTGTTAGCAGGAATAATGAAAATACAGCACCAAGCAGAAAAAAAAGAAAAAAAAAACACCATCACTAAACACATTGCAAATACTTCAGTACAGATATATTTAATGTTGCAACATGGAGGTTTCCTTGTGTGTGTGTGTGTGTGTGTGTGTGTGTGTGTGTGTGTGTGTGTGTGTGTGTGTGTGTGTGTGTGTGCCTTTGTGCCCAACCTCAACTTGTCAACCACTGGCCCACTTTTTCCTTTCCTGCTTTTTTATGAAGAAAGATGGCAGAAGTGAGAGTGCAGTCAAGAAAATGTCACGGCCTAAAATCCCCCTGACAGCCTAGGGAAGCTCTTTTTAACATCAAAAGTTTACCATCTTTCACGTACGCGCAAACAACTCAAAACTACTTGACGCAAGTTTGCCACCAAAATCGTGACAACTCTATCTAGGAAATACCATCGGTGTGCATTGTGTGTTTCTGAATTATAGCAGCAAATTACTGAAGCCGAACCAAACCTTCCTCCAGCTGCTGTTCTCACTGTGTGCCGCTAATACAGCACGGTCCATTAACATGTAAATGGATGACTAATTTATAAAGCCTTTTAATTGGTGGGCTGGCCTGGCCTCTTACTGAAGTCCATTTAGGCAAGGCTGTGAGCACTAATCGTATTCATCAGCACAGATTATTATGAGAGCCGCACATCTTAAACATTGTGAACCTGCATGACATCAAATTATTTTCACTCTCACCTTCTCTTTCATGCCTCAGTCTCTTTCTATATGGAATGACTCAAACTCACCGTCTCTCTCTATCTTGTTCTTATTAGAGTTATTGCTCTTTATGTTCTGCTTCCTTGATCTTTAAGGTAATAGATTCAAGAAACCGCATTATGTCCATTTATCAGCATTATGTCCACAAATATTACCCCTAGTGGTGCCCCCAATTTACTAAAACCAAATAAACCAAAGAAATGCATTTATATTGCAAAATTATCTCTTTTCCACAAAACAACGTGACTGACTATGACACAATAACACATCCAAATCCAGAATTATTCTATTGTTGAGCCTTGTTTTGGTTCATCGTTTTATGTTTTAATTGTGACCAACAAAGCCAAGGGTGCTGTTCTTTATTCCTACTACATGCTTATTCTGAGCAAATATATAGATAATAATAACTATTACAAACCTGTCAGCTGCTATTATGCTATACCCTGTGAAGTTACTATATATAGTGAATAGACTTTGGGATTTGGCCCATGGATCACAGTGAACGACTGTAAAATCAAGTTACACATCACTGACTATAAAATCCAACAGGTAAATAAAATCAGACCAGAACCAATATACTGTATTAAGTTTTCATTGCACTTTCTGGTATCTTTCAGGCTTTTTGTGTCTTTTTAACTTTAAGGGTGATAAAAAGGGAGACTGGAGAGGGAACAACTGTTTATAGGTGTTTTAGTGGTTTATAATGGTTGTTATCCGGTAATAACAGGAACTAACTTGTCTTGCGGATGTGAACACCATAAAATATAAAAAAAAAATGGTTAAATATATCCATCCATTATCTGTAACCACCTATCCTGTGCAGGGTCACGGGCAAGCTGGAGCCTATCCCAGCTGACTATGGGTGAGAGGTGGGGTACACCCTGGATAAGTCGCCAGGTCATCGCAGGGCTGACACAGAGAGATAAACAACCATTCACACTCACATTTACGGTCAATTTAGAGCCACCAATTAACCTAACCTGTCTTTGGACTGTGGGGGAAACCAGGGCACCCGGAGGAAACCCACGTAGACACGGGGAGTACATGCAAACTCCACACAGAAAGGCCCCCGTTGGCCGTTGGGCTCGAACCCAGAACCTTCTTGCTGTGAGGCGACAGTGCCAACCACTACACCACCGTGCCACACCTGGTTAAATATATGACATTCATTAGTGAATTAGTAACTGGAGTTGTTTGCAAATTGCTGTGGTATAAACAGAATGAAATACTTTGGGGCATGCTGTTGGAAAAACAGTCCAATTCACGTCATGGATTATGTTTCTATTACATGAAAATGTAATCTGTTACATGATTATTTTTCTATTACACTTTTCTATTATTCTATTACGTTACATGGTTCATTGTGCTTTATTCCTTTTATGCTGCTTCTTATACCTACCAGGAAAAGTACATTTGGAAAAAGAAAGGGTAATATTTTGCAATGCTGTTCAATATCTCATAGGTAACTATACAGGGAATAAACAGGAACAAAACAAACGTGTAGTACTGTATTAACACCTTTGAGACAGCATGTCTCAGGTGTGTGCAACACTACAGGGATTGTAAGAGCTTGTCTTATATTACAAACTTGCTTATGTAAGACTTAGTACAGTAAGTAATGAACTTGTACCCATTTTAGTGATGCACCTCAATGAATCAATCCATATCTGTTTGTGGATTTGGATTTAAATTCAAAGTGGATGTGGCCTAACCTGGAAGGGTGTGTTGTTTGTTTGTTTGTTTGTTTGTTTGGTTGGTTGGTTGGTTGGTTGGTTGGTTGGTTGGTTTTTTAAATTAAATATGAGCCCAATACTGTGTCCCCAGAAACATTGGAAAGCACCCAGAAACAGAAATGTCAGTACAACCCAAGCACAGTCTATGAGTTCTGGCTCTACAAGATCCTAGCTAGCTTACCAGGCTGTCAAGAGGTTAGGGCCAGCATACCTGATCCGCCCCTACACACCAACCAGATCCCTACGCTCCACTACTACTGGTCGCCTGGCCCCTTCTCCTCTCTGCTCCTGCCCAGCCCGCTCAAGACTGCTGTCTGTCCTGGTTCCGTGTTGGTGGAATGACCTTCCCACTGAGGTCAGAACTGCTGACTCCCTGACCACCTTCAAGCGCAGACTGAAGACTCACTTCTTCAGGCTGCACCTCTCCCCTTCTTCCCTGCCCACTGTGTAACTGCGTTTCTGTCTAGACCAACCCAGGCTGGGTTATCCGTCGGAGTTTTATTTTTCTCTACTTAGTTGTACTTTGTCAGTTCATCTTTATGAACTGGTTTGTTTCCTGGGCTGTTTGCTGAGTTTTGGTACTTCAACAGAATATTATACTCAGTATTATTCTGTCACTTGTTCAGTTGGAACTAGAACTTTCTTGTCTAGAAGTTCAGCACTTTGTGTACCTGATTTTTGCACTTGTTGTACGTCAGTCTGGATAAGAGTGTCTGCTAAATGCAATGTAATGTAATGTAATCCTCAGCCTCTGCTACAGTGGTGCTTGAAAGTTTGTGAACCCTTTAGAATTTTCTATATTTCTGTATAAATATGACCTAAAACATCATCAGATTTTCACACAAGTCCTAAATAAAGAGATAAAGAGAACCCAGTTAAACAAATGAGACAAAAATATTATACTTGGTCATTTATTTATTGAGGAAAATGATCCAATATTACATATCTGTGAGTGGCAAAAGTATGCGAACCTCTAGGATTAGCAGTTAATTTGAAGGTGAAATTAGAGTCAGGTGTTTTCAATCAATGGGATGACAATCAGGTGTGAGTGGGCACCCTGTTTTATTTAAAGAACAGGGATCTATCAAAGTCTGATCTTCACAACAAATGTTTGTGGAAATGTATCATGGCACAAAAAAAGGAGATTTCTGAGGACCTCAGAAAAAGCGTTGTTGATGCTCATCAGGCTGGAAAAGGTTACAAAACCATCTCTAAAGAGTTTGGACTCCACCAATCCACAGTCAAACAGATTGGGTACAAATGGAGGAAATTCAAGACCATTGTTATCCTCCCCAGGAGTGGTCGACCAACAAAGATCACTCCAAGAGCAAGGCGTGTAATAGTCGGCGAGGTCACAAAGGACCCCAGGGTAACTTCTAAGCAACTGAAAGCCTCTCTCACATTGGCTAATGTTAATGTTCATGAGTCCACCATCAGGAGAACACTGAACAACAATGGTGTGCATGGCAGGATTGAAAGGAGAAAGCCACTGCTCTCCAAAAAGAACATTGCTGCTCGTCTGCAGTTGGCTAAAGATCATGTGGACAAGCCAGACGGCTATTGGAAAAATGTTTTGTGAACGGATGAGACCAAAATAGAACTTTTTGGTTTAAATGAGAAGCGTTATGTTTGGAGAAAGGAAAACACTGCATTCCAGCATAATAACCTTATACCATCTGTGAAACATGGTGGTGGTGGTATCATGGTTTGGGTCTGTTTTGCTGCATCTGGGCCAGGACGGCTTGCCATCATTGATGGAACAATGAATTCTGAATTATACCAGGGAATTCTAAAGGAAAATGTCAGGACATCTGTCCATGAACTGAATCTCAAGAGAAGGTGGGTCATGCAGCAAGACAACGACCCTAAGCATACAAGTCGTTCTACCAAAGAATGGTTAAAGAAGAATAAAGTTAATGTTTTGGAATGGCCAAATCAAAGTCCTGACCTTAATCCAATCGAAATGTTGTGGAAGGACCTGAAGCGAGCAGTTCATGTGAGGAAACCCACCAACATCCCAGAGTTGAAGCTGTTCTGTACGGAGGAATGGGCTAAAATTCCTCCAAGCCGGTGTGCAGGACTGATCAACAGTTATCAGAAATGTTTAGTTGCAGTTATTGCTGCACAAGAGGGTCACACCAGATACTGAAAGCAAAGGTTCACATACTTTTGCCACTCACAGATATGTAATTTTGGATCATTTTCCTCAATAAATAAATGACCAAGTATCATATTTTTGTATCATTTGTTTAACTGGGTTCTCTTTATCTACTTTTAGGACTTGTGTGAAAATCTGATGATGTTTTAGGTCATATTTATGCAGAAATATAGAAAATTCTAAAGGGTTCACAAACCTTCAAGCACCACTGTACATCACTCAGGTTAATATTAATAACTAGTCTCAACAACTATTTTTGTTTGTATCTGCCTGTAGTATTCATTAACAAATTTAGTAGGTTCAACACTATATCACCAAAAGTCTGTGGACAACTGACCATCACACCCATACGGTGGACTTCTCCAAACTGTTGCCACAAAATTGGAAGCAAACTATTTTCTAGAATTACCGTAAGATTTTCCTTCACTGGAACTAACAGACCTAACTCAAACCTCTTCCAGCATGACAATGCACCTTTGCACAAAGTCAGCTCCATAAAGGCTGGTTTGAAACAACCTGAGTGACCTGCACAGAACCTTGACCTCAACCCCACAGAACATCTTTAGGATGAAATGGAATAATGACTGCACTCAAGGCCTTCTTGCCCAACAAGCAATGTCTCTTGCTCTTGGGGTTGAATGAGCAAATTCCCACAGTCATGTTTCAAAATCTAGTGGAAAACCTTCCCAGAAACATAATAGCAAAGTGGAATAAATCTAGGGAATAAATGGAATGTTCAATAAGAAACTTTATGCCAAATACTGCTGTGGCAACAGCATGCTAACAGCCCATGCATACAAACCAGCAGGTGCTCCCTGCCTGGCTGCCACAGTGGTGCTGAAGGAACCTTGCCTGGTCTGTCCCAGCACCAATGAAACTGCGCCATTTCAGCACCACTGTTTTGGGCCAGACATGAGCGCATGGCCAAGGGGTGGAGAGACACAACACAGCATGGCTGGAGCTCAGTCAAGCGTGCACTGATCTACCCTCCATGAGGCGAGGGCAGTATATAAAAGGGTGCTGCGCTCATCACCAACTAAGTGTTGGCTGTCTGTATGCTAACTCTGTCCCACTTCCTATGTTCTGCTGACAGACAAGCTAAAGACACTTCATGCAGCTACAAGGAGATGCAGCGTCCAGCCCAAAATTAACTTAGCATTGAGGCTCTCCAATCCACTGAACCAGCACCAAGCTCATCACCCCAAGAAAAAAACAGTGCACATGCCCTCACTCCATTTTCCCTCTTTGCACTATACCCCAAAAGGGGCAAATAAAATTAAAAAAAAAAAAACACTATTGCACTTTACTCCTGCCCCATGAGTCTGTGTTGGCTCCTGGGCATTTTTAAGTGCCACAAGTGCTTTTCTGCAAACCCCACTGCAACCCTCATCAAGCAGTTACTAAGGATGCTTTAAATGCATTGTCCAGCCCTGCAGGTTGTTATTAATGAACATGGTCCTTTTTTATCCCAGATGTTTCATATCTGACTGTGCACTTGCATAAACATAAAAACCTCCCCCTAATGTGACTTTTTTCTTGCATCCTGTGAGATCTCAGTCCCATTGCATGCTATAGGCAAGGTTTTCTTTGAATTTTTTCCTGTATTTAAAATCGTTTGGACATGTCACTTGTATAATGCAGAGACGTCCATAAGCACCGGCAACCAGCAGTTTTCTCCACCTACACAGATGGTTGGCACCGGCTACAAACTTGCCTTTCAAGGTTCAAGCGATTTATATAGTTTCCGTTGCCCATCATTTGCTGCAAATCCAAACATTCCACGACAAAATTGTCTTCAAGTTGGGTCAAGAATGACTGGAAGCGATGCCATATTTGTTGATCAATTCTCATGCTCTGATTGGCTGAACCGGACCACGTGACCATGCTGTAGCAGATGACAGTAAAGACGCAGATGGTTGTCACTCAGTTTTCATAAAATATTTTATAATGTAATGTAATATAATAATTTACACATGCACTAAATAAGCTCACCATGTAGTTATGTTACAGAGCCAGGCAGCATACTACAGAGGGTAACTGAGAAAGCCAAGCACACATATATCTGGAGGGAAATTTCATACATATTTTTCAAGTACAACCCCGATTCCAAAAAAGTTGGGACAAAGTACAAATTGTAAATAAAAATGGAATGCAATGATGTGGAAGTTTCAAAATTCCATAATTTATTCAGAATAGAACATAGATGACATATCAAATGTTTAAACTGAGAAAATGTATCATTTAAAGAGAAAAATTAGGTGATTTTAAATTTCATGACAACAACACATCTCAAAAAAGTTGGGACAAGGCCATGTTTACCACTGTGAGACATCCCCTTTTATCTTTACAACAGTCTGTAAACGTCTGGGGACTGAGGAGACAAGTTGCTCAAGTTTAGGGATAGGAATGTTAACCCATTCTTGTCTAATGCAGGATTCTAGTTGCTCAACTGTCTTAGGTCTTTTTGGTCGTATCTTCCGTTTTATGATGCGCTAAATGTTTTCTATGGGTGAAAGATCTGGATTGCAGGCTGGCCAGTTCAGTACCCGGACCCTTCTTCTACGCAGCCATGATGCTGTAATTGATGCAGTATGTGGTTTGGCATTGTCATGTTGGAAAATGCAAGGTCTTCCCTGAAAGAGATGTCGTCTGGATGGGAGCATATGTTGCTCTAGAACCTGGATATACCTTTCAGCATTGATGGTGTCTTTCCAGATGTGTAAGCTGCCCATGCCACACGCACTAATGCAACCCCATACCATCAGAGATGCAGGCTTCTGAACTGAGCGCTGATAACAACTTGGGTCGTCCTTCTCCTCTTTTGTCCGAATGACACGGTGTCCCTGATTTCCATAAAGAACTTCAAATTTTGATTCGTCTGACCACAGAACAGTTTTCCACTTTGCCACAGTTCATTTGAAATGAGCCTTGGCCCAGAGAAGACGTCTGCGCTTCTGGATCATGTTTAGATACGGCTTCTTCTTTGAACTATAGAGTTTTAGCTGGCAACGGCGGATGGCACGGTGAATTGTGTTCACAGATAATGTTCTATGGAAATATTCCTGAGCCCATTTTGTGATTTCCAATACAGAAGCATACCTGTATGTGATGCAGTGCCGTCTAA
Source organism: Neoarius graeffei (assembly GCF_027579695.1). Taxonomy (NCBI): domain Eukaryota; kingdom Metazoa; phylum Chordata; class Actinopteri; order Siluriformes; family Ariidae; genus Neoarius; species Neoarius graeffei. The sequence continues at coordinate 67,491,612 of NC_083578.1, forward strand.
GGGCCCGAAGATCACGGGCACCCAGTATGGTTTTCCGGCCTTGACCCTTACATACAGAGATTCTTCCAGATTCTCTGAATCTTTTGATGATATTATGCACTGTAGATGATGATATGTTCAAACCCTTTGCAATTTTACACTGTCGAACTCCTTTCTGATATTGCTCCACCATTTGTCGGTGCAGAATTAGGGGGATTGGCGATCCTCTTCCCATCTTTACTTCTGAGGGCCGCTGCCACTCCAAGATGCTCTTTTATACCCAGTCATGTTAATGACCTATTGCCAATTGACCTAATGAGTTGCAATTTGGTCCTCCAGCTGTTCCTTTTTTGTACCTTTAACTTTTCCAGCCTCTTATTGCCCCTGTCCCAACTTTTTTGAGATGTGTTGCTGTCATGAAATTTCAAAATGTCTCACTTTCGACATTTGATATGTTGTCTATGTTCTACTGTGAATACAATATCAGTTTTTAAGATTTGTAAATTATTGCATTCCGGTTTTTATTTACAATTTGTACTTTGTCCCAACTTTTTTGGAATCGGGGTTGTATTTTACAGGGAGGGCGGCACGGTGGTGTAGTGGTTAGCGCTGTCGCCTCACAGCAAGAAGGTCCGGGTTCGAGCCCCATGGCTGGCAAGGGCCTTTCTGTGTGGAGTTTGCATGTTCTTCCCGTGTCCACGTGGGTTTCCTCCGGGTGCTCCGGTTTCCCCCACAGTCCAAAGACATGCAGGTTAGGTTCACTGGTGACTCTAAATTGACCGTAGTTGTGAATGGTTGTCTGTGTCTATGTGTCAGCCCTGTGATGACCTGGCGACTTGTCCAGGGTGTACCCCGCCTTTCGCCCGTAGTCAGCTGGGATAGGCTCCAGCTTGCCTGTGACCCTGTTGAACAGGATAAAGCGGCTACAGATAATGAGATGAGATTTTACAGGGAAATGGTTACTAATTTATTAGCTGAGAATGCACCAGAAGCCACCAGAAGGCATGTAAATTTCAAAAAAATTTGGGGGGGGCATGCCCCAGACCACCCTAGCATTAGCGTGCCTTTGTTGTGCCACAAATTCCAGAACCGCCTACTACTTTTTTTAGCCGGCAACTTCAGATTTTCTGGAGAACCCTGATAATATATTGATAATTATTGGTTACATCACTAATTAAGGCTTAGGCTTTAAAATTGTAAGAAACATTTGATCCTGCTTTGTCCCTGCATAGTCGCCAACAGCAATGTTCTAAATACTATCAAAGAAAGAAACTTTCACAGACAGCATCTACACCACTACTGAGGACTGGTGTTCCAAATTGTCTGGTGTAAAATTGTCTGATGGATTCCAACCAGACACATTATGAAGATGTGCTAGCTCTGTATCTTACAGGGTTCCTGGACAAGAAGGTGGTGGAAATGTAGGATTACTGTTCAGCACATTTGGCAGTGCTGGCAGCAGGAAAATATAGGATTATGGTTCAGTTGCCATACTATAACACAGCATATAGTGGAAGAGCTCTGTAAGTGAAACAGAGGATCTCAATCCAGTCCTCAGGGTCTTAAGTTCCAGTTTCTCACACACTTGAGTAAACAGAATTCTTCAGCTTTACCTGGCTCAAATGCGTTTAGAATTTGATGGAAAAGTGGATTGGCTGGAGGTCCCTGGTGACTGAATTGAGAATGCCCACAGCATTCACTATAAACAACACACTCTCTAGATTACTAAGAATTCACAGAAGCTGATTTGTAAAAACCACTTAAGAGAAATTAAGATTATGCACAGAAGCAGGGCTAGCAGTCATAGCTTTTCTCATGGCTTAGCTTGAGTGTGATCCAGTGATTTCCAATTTCATTTGTCACAATTCCTACATATTTGAACAGGGGTACGGACAATATAACACATCACTGTATGTGCTGAAGTTATAGTCATCACTTTTGCTGGAAGTTAGCTGAAACCAGATGTAAAATGTACAACCAAATCCTCCTAAATCACACTCCCAAAACACAGGCCTTGGTTTGAATGTCTGAACACCAGTGTAAGAGTGGAAGCTTTCTGGATTAATAGGCAACATGACTGACAGGCATGGTGGTTGGATGTTCGTGGTCCTCATAATTTGTTTTTTCCTCCTGGTTACAGAGCCTTGGGTACTACAGAAATCATAGTCTGTCCTACAAGCAGATATTTTATTAATAGCTACAGGAATATTATTTTAGACATCCAGGTCATTAAAAATAACAGCTAGAATAAAGTCTGAACTTCCAAACTCACTATCTTGCCAGGCATTCTGAGCCCTTCTTGCATCAACAAACCAGTAAGTTACATGGCATGTCAGTATTTTGTGCTGTTATAGCAAAATGCATAACAAGTCCAGGAGAATAAGACAATGGAAAGCTCAAGTCGAATCGGAAAAAAGGTTCACATGTTATTTGCAAGACCTTATATACAGTGAACAGCACAATATTTGTCACAAACACACACATGTATTAAGCTTTCACTATACCGCTCTGTCAGTCACATTCTGCACCAGTGTCATTTAACCATGACCACATCTCCACGCTTCCATTTGAATAAGATCAATATGTAATCATTCAGAAACAAATCACAACTTGGCATGTTGTAATAGAAAAACAATCAAAGAAGGAAGGGTGTGATGCGGCCCAATGCACAGCGAGTCCAGAATTCCTCTGAAATGACAGCAGTTTGCCAACAATGACAGTTTTTAATTGAACAAAAGACATGACACTGTTCAGTTGCTTGTAGTTCCATTTAATCTTGTGGAATTTTTGTGAGATAAGTTACTTCCTGTTATTACTGACTGTATGTGACAGCAGTTATAAACAGTCACAGCAGTCATTCCTTCACCAACCTCTTATTTTCTCTCACAGGAAGTTAATAATACAAAAAAATGTAGCTTGTCATGTGACTTTCCTGTCGTGAAAAACATACTGACTGTTACAAAGTGCTAACAGCCAGGTCTTATTCCAGAAATATTAAATAACATCTCCTTAAAGAAAGCTTCACTATATCAATGATGATATATTTTTCTCTGTGAATGAGCTCTGACAATAGTAATGACATCATATTAGAACAAGTGAACATGTGATCTCAATTACAGTCGGCACGATTGTCAGAGGTGCTGTTATAGAAAATTCATCAACACCTTCTAAACAGTCAGAATTGAGAATTTCACAGCATCGTGGTATAAATAGATTTATTCTATCCACATTCACTGGATATGAGCAATCGCATGCTCTGATTGTCTACTCTACTACGAGGATATTAGCTCATATACCGTGAGTAGAGAAAAATAAAATGGCGGAGCGTGTTGCTGAACCAACCAAGGACGGAATGAAAACTCTACTCGAAAACAAAACCCCAAAAATACAAAAAAAAAAGCAACAAAATATGGAATGAAAGTATTTGATGGTAAGAACATATCTTTTTTTATTTTCCAAAAATGATTATTATCACATTTTTTACAAATCGCGACTGTCATTTCGGCAGTTTGTTAACATTCTAAGCGGAAATTATTTTGTCAGACGTTTTTTCTCAAGTTTTTGTTTATCAAATTTGTAAAATTAAAAATAAAAATGCTCTCTTTCTCAAAATCCAGTTAATGTGGATAGAATAAAACAGTTAGTCCACTCAATCTCGTCATACATGGCTTATAACTGACTCAGCGCGATGCGCCTCATTGACTATCAGCTGTACTCGAGTTGAGGGGGGATGGGGGGGATGCCACCCCCCCAGAATAAAAAATGGTCAAAATCATCCCCCCTCTAAAACGGGCATCCCCCCTCCCTTCCCTTGAGCAATTTTATCAATAAATGTGGACATTACTTCTATTTAACATTGGAATTAGAAATGCCATTCCACGTAGCTTTGCTGAAACTGAGCATACAATAAGCTACCGCGAGAGAGGGCACGCGCAAGCGAAGCGTTTGAGGAGGTGACATTCAGTTGGGGTTCCATTATTTTTTATTTCATTCGGCGTCAGTGACAGCAGCGGATTGCAGCATCATGGCCAAGCGGAGTGGACAGCAAGACCTAAGCAAGTTCGGATTTAAGCTCGCAAGAAAAAACATTTCAGGAGGTAAGTCAAGAGTTACGGATATCAGTCACACTTTCTGTGAGCCCACTATCATGCTGTAAAGTTACCGATATGTAGCCTAATTTGTGGGCGGCGGATAACAACACAGCTATCATAATGAATGTCAAGTCAAGTCAAGTTTATTTGTATAGCGCTTTTAACAATAAACATTGTCGCAAAGCAGCTTTACAGAATTTGAACGACTTAAAACATGAGCTAATTTTATCCCTAATCTATCCCCAATGAGCAAGCCTGTGGCGACGGTGGCAAGGAAAAACTCCCTCAGACGACATGAGGAAGAAACCTCGAGAGGAATCAGACTCAAAAGGGAACCCATCCTCATTTGGGCAACAACAGACAGCATGACTATAACATTAACAATATGAATGTTAGTTTGGAGTCTAGCCAGCTATCAATAGCTTACTCAGGTTCATGCTAGCTTTGATTTCTTGTATAAGACCATTAATTTAATCAGCCTGGATGTTCGTTTGTTATTCTTCAGGCAACAAAAAGTGTTATTCAAGACAGGAAGGCTAAAATAAACGACACTAGCAGTTTTGAAGGCTTCATTGCCTCATTAGAGAGCCGGTCACAACATGTAAGGCTGATTTACAATTTACTTTTGCTTGTTTTAGCTTATTGGTTACCTACCTACCCCTGTATTTAACTCAATGTTCCCAATGTTCAGCTTTGAATAAAAATTCTATTGACTTGATATGAAAAGATTCAGTTGTTCATTTATATTGCCTGCTGAGGTTTTAATAAATTATTTACCAAACGATTTAAAAGGAGCCTACCGTGACTATGAAGTTACACTTCAAATTTGTCACCTGCATTTCACCCTAATATGGAGAATGTGGTAGGTATGTCAGCCAGGAGACTGACTAAATATGACACATGACATCCACACTGTGCATGTTTTACAGTAAAACCAGTGTATTATGTTTTTTACAACAATAAAAAAGGGTACACAGTGTGTACTACACACTTTATCAGCACAAAATACTGTATGTCTGGTAAATGAACAAGGTCCACAGACCTACGTTGTGTGCAAACCTTCCTAAAAGCAAACCAGTTTCCCACCGACGGTCCGACCGATGGGTCGACACGCGACTAAAAATTTCACCATCCCCCCTGGTTTGATTTTACAACTCGACCACTGACTATCAGCTCATATATGACTTGGTTTCATGGAATAACTGTTAACTGTCTCATTTTTAACCATACCAAATATAGCTCACTTTATTTGTAATTCAGTGGTTAGACATTGAAGGCTCATGAAATAAGCCAAATTTCTCCTGCTTTTGGTGTTAGTTAAAGACAAATGGATGTTAATGCCACAGGGTAACATGGTACATGTTGTTTTTTTTCTTTACATTTTAGCTGCTTGTTCATTTATACACTTTGTTGCATTG